>NW_026705501.1:0-50001 GCF_029867415.1 Vicia villosa | reverse complement strand
GAATTATGAGAAAGAATATAAAAAGTTTAGAGCAAGGCAAAGCAATTAGGGGCAATTACCTTGAACTTAGATGATAGGTTTCTTTTATCCTTTCAGGATGAAAGGGTCTATCCATGCCATGAGAGGGCAGGAAGCCTTTCGTTTGGATGTAAGCGGGTCATCGCATTATCGTTCGCCATAAGACTGACCCATGCCATAGAGAGGCAGGTAGTCTACGGGAAGGATCAGAATAGCCTTTTTCGTAGGCAACCAGAGGATACCTCAGCCTTTTCGAAGGCAACTTCCGAGGGTCGAGATCACGTGTATCGAAGGCAGCATCATTAGGGACCATGATCTTAAATCGAGGCAACATGACTGAGGTATCCTCGTATTCGAGGGACTGGCTATTCTGCAAAAAAACACAAGGCAACAAGGCAAAGGCAACAGGCAACAGGCAACAGAGAGGTTTACCCAAAAGTGTGCGTGTGTGCACCAATCACGTGATTATATTCAGTTATATTATCTTGTAAACTTACGTGATGCTAATTCAGTTAATAAGTTGCACTCCCTAGAATTACTAACCACGCAGTTTAATATAAACAGTAATAATGGGGAAGGGAAATTGCAACTAGCGAAGGAGAGGGGAATTGAAACCAGCGGGATAAAATAAATGAGTTTGAAACAAGTAATAATATAATCGAGATTAGGGTTTAGGGTTACCGATACTCGATGCTTTAGCAACTGACAAACCCTGAAAAGGTGGAAAAAATGGCAAACAAAAAACGGGGTGAGTGCATTATCGGTTCGGAGGCGGACATTGCTAACCCTAATAAAAAATAAATATAAAGAAATTAATAATAAATAAATAAAAAGGCACTTAGCTTTGCATTTGAATTTGATCTGACATGGTTGGCGGTCGGAGGAAGCCTCAGGATTAAACCTGAAAAATGGCAAAGGCAGAAAAATAGATGGAGTGAATGTATGCACAGTTCAAAAAATATAAAGGGCAAACCCTAAAATCAAAGGAAACAAAATAGACTTTGAAATTCAAATGAATACTTAGCTTCGGATTCGGAAGGTTGATGGATAAAGTTTGCCTCGAGCCTTAAGCATTGAACCTGATCATTAGAGAATTGGCTAAAGTATAAGTGTAGGAGGAATTCTATTGACGAGGGCACTAAACCCTAATTAAATAAAAAATCAGGCAAACAAATATTTA
Source organism: Vicia villosa (assembly GCF_029867415.1). Classification (NCBI taxonomy): domain Eukaryota; kingdom Viridiplantae; phylum Streptophyta; class Magnoliopsida; order Fabales; family Fabaceae; genus Vicia; species Vicia villosa. The sequence goes on along the minus strand of NW_026705501.1, from coordinate 48,803 downwards.
AATAAAAGAAATTAAGACTTAGCTTCGTATTTGACGTGGCGCATAGTCGGAGTGTATTTGAAAAATCGACCTGAAAAGAAATAGAAAACGGAAATATTTAGTGTAGGGTTATCCCTCGTAAACCCTGATTCAGATTCGAATTGAATACAATGATAAATTGATTTAATTAATTATTGGTCTCGCGACCTAATTAATTAAATCGGGACAAGAAAATTAAATCGAGTGTAAGAAATAATTTTTAGGAATTTTTGGAATTTGAAATAAAATATATATAAATTTTATTAAAGGTATTAAATAAATTAAAACTAATTAAAATAATATAAAGGAATAAAATTATTGTAATAAATATAATAAGTAAATATAATACAAATAATATAATTATTATTTATTTGTAAAAAAAAGTAAGGTTTTATTTAAAAAAAGAAATATGTAAAAGAAATAAATATGTATATGTGAGAAAAGAAATAAATAAAAGAATTGTATAATTAAAAGTAAAAAATTTTGGAAACTTAGCTGAGGGATCCTGTATGGCACGCGTGTGTGGAGCACGATACGCCTGCGGGCTTTGAACGCTTGGATCTGTTTGAAAAAAGATCAGACGGCTGTGTGAGCGAAGGCGTATGGCAAGGCATGAGTCTTAATCCACTAGATCCTCCAGGATTTGAAAACCAAACGCGCGCAACGCTGGCCAATGGGGGAGAGCCACGCAGTCACCTTCAACCTCTCCTCCGTCGTCTTAGCCCTGCAATTGGCTTTTAGCGACGGATGCCTCCATAGCCATAGACCTGCAATTTGCGAATACAAGCAAACGACCACAAAAATATTTCGTGAGGGTACCTATAGATTCGTCTGAACCTCACGAATTCATCTATGGCCTTAATTTGGTCAAAGATTACCTGCATCAAGAAACCCTAAAACAAAACCCTAAATTGCTACAATGGCATAATCAAACACAGGCATGCAAACACACAATTAAGTATCCAGAAGCGTTCCATACATCCTAATGAACAATATTATGCATTCAAATTATATTTATATGCCATGAATTGTAGCAATCGAGCCAGGAAAAGTTTCGACAAACCTTGGCTTATATGAGATAATTCTGGGAGTATTGAGGTCGTGCAGTGATCCAAAACGCTTCAGGGGCTCCCAAGGATTGTATTTGAACCTTTGGAATGCTTTGAATCCTTCTCCAGTTTGAATTCGATTTCCACTTGTTCTTGAGTTTTAAAGTATGAAACTAGGGTTCCTTGGCTCAGAATTTTTTTCCCCTTGGCATTTGGCTTTGATCACTATATATATGAGATGGATTAGGTCAAATAAAATTGAAAGAAATCTCAATGGATCTTAGATTGCTCATTTGAGAAATTTGATTGGAAATATGGTTTTGAAAGTTTCTAATTATGGCCAATATTGACTCAATCTTCTCCCAATCACCTATGCACGAAATTACATTGGATATGGGGTATATTTGATGATTAAATTATATCCAAATCAACTCTTTTGTCAAATATTTGTTTTCCTTTTAATTTATATGATTTTAATTCTTTTTAATTAGAATAAAAAATCAAAATAAATCAAATAAATCACATATTTTCGTGGCAAGGAGATTTTGGGCTCTTGGATACTTGCGGATCAAGATTGAATCAAAATACTTTGGGCCCATTTGCAAAAATATTCAAATTCCTTCACATTTTTCCCTCCAAAATAGCCCAACTTTGACAAGGTCTATCTCTCTCAATTTTTGAGGTATGGGGGTGTTTTAGGACTTTTTAGAAACCTTAGAGAGTCCTCTAACCAGTGTCTTTGGTCTCATATCAAAATTATTTTCCATGCTCCTTGTGTGTCCTTTTGAAAAATATGACTTTTTGTTGACTTTTGAAAAGGACCTATAATGTTTTGGTCCATATCTCCCAAATGGTGCATTTCTGGCCTTGGCATGTGAGAGACAAAGTTGTAGAGAATTCAATTTCCTTCAAAATGAGCTTTGGTTGGGGAATTTTTGATAAAGTATGAAAGAGATATGGTCTGTCAAAGTTGGGTTGACTTTTAGGTTAAAACCCTAAATTAGAAACTTTTGGATTCGTTGATTTCTGATCTTTCCTTGATGAACCATGATCAATTCTTGATCAAATGGTGAATGATACTTCAATATGAGGATGTTGACAAAAAACCAGGAGTTTTGACTGTACTTTGACCATAGTTTGACTTTTAGGTCAACCAGTTGACTATTGATTTTCTGAGCAATTGAGTGATCAATCTTTTGAATTGAGACCTGAAATTTGTCATGGAGGTAATGTGGGGTATCATAGACCATATGGGATGCCTTGGAGCCATTGATTCATTGATTTTCCTTTAAACAAACCAAACCCTGGTTTCTGAGCCTTGTATAGGAGAATGTGTCTTGGAGCTTTATGTATTGATTTGAATTTATATAAGAGAAATAGTATGGGCAAATTTTGGGGTATGACACATACCATAAGGAGGGTAGGTAGTCCTTTCATTGGATGTGAGGGACATCGAAGGGTCATCGAATAGTCATAGGGCTATCTCTACCATAAAGAGGGTAGGAAGTCCTATGCATTGGATGTGAATAGTCATAAAAGGCAACAAGTAAGGATAACTTAGCATTCGAAGGGACTATCATCAGTTATTCGAGGGACGAGATCATTTATATCGTAGGCAACATCGAAGGGACCATGATCTTTAAATCGGAGGGACTATGATGATTTAGAATCGTAGGTAGCAGGCTAAGGTATCCCAACGCTCGAGGGACTTGACTATTATTCATCGAAAGGCAGCATGAGAGAGGATTGCCCTAAGGGTGAGTGGATGCAACAATCACGTGAATTTGATTCATATATTTATCTTGCATTAGGTGATCTATATTCAATTAATTGTTTTGTCACTGCCTATTTTACTAACCACGCAGTTAATATTATACAACAATTTAAAGTGAGGAAATTAAATCCTACCCTATTACAAGACTTTGGGGAGGGGGATTACAATACCAAAATGGGGGATGCGGAAAAGTAAAATCCTAGTTTAAACTATTACAAGGCTTTGGGGCAGTTACATAATAATTAACAAAAATAGGCGGAAAATAAAAGCCTAAGTACTATTACAACCCTTAGCAGTTACATAATATGGAAAAACTACGGAGAAATAAAATACGGAAAAAAAATCCTAATTACTATTACAACCTCGAAACAATTACATAATAATAATTAAACAATAATAAAATCGCGAAATCGAGAAGTGGAGATGAGAAGAAGAGAATTTAAAATAAAAAACAAAGTAAGGATTTAAAAACTATATTTTTAACCTAATTACTAATTGATTATTAAAGTAAAATTCTAAATTAATTATTATGTACAAATTATCTAATGTCTAAATTAAACATTAAAATTCATTAGTTAAAACTTAATTAAAAAAACTATGTCAAAATTAGCCTAATTAAAATCTAGAAATTAATGTTTTTGATTAAATAATTAAGTGATATTAAACTAATTAAAATAACCTAATTAAATTACTAAATTAAAACCTAATAAAAAGCTATGTTTTTAAAAAAATTGTATATTTAAAAAAGAAAGAAAACAAAAGGGTTATATGAAAAAACAAAAGGAATTTGGAAAACCTGGCGCGTGATCCTGTGTGATACGTCTTTGATACACTATGGTGCGCCTACAGATTTTGCCGATTTTTCTGCGGAATAGCTACGATTTCGTAGCAAAAAACCTTTGCGAACACGATGGTGGCTTTTGTTTGGTTTGAAATCTCCTTTAGGTACCAAAACGAAGATAAACAAACTCCATGCCCTAACAATGGTGAATTTCGCTCTTGGCCTCGTAACTTCATTCCAACGATCCAAATCTCTCCTAAATGCTTCCAAAAACTCATATACATGAACAAATCACATTAAAACGCAAGGATACAAGCAATTCGAATTTCCCAAAATATGTATAAATATGTAAACTTGGAATATACGTTATGGATGCTATAGAAGCTTAAGAACAATGCAATCTTACCATATCTTACCCCAGGAATGATTTAGGATGGCTATTTGGCCTTGAGGATGCTTATAATGAAGAATACGATTTGTCACTCTCTTTGAAGTATTTTAGAAGCTTGGAAAACCCTACTCTTCTCCAAAATCTCGTGCTCCGTTGGTATGAATGGCTTAGGGTATTTATAATGGTGAGAATTAGGGAAAAGATTTGATTAAAAAAATAAGTTTTTGAGATTTGGTGAAAATTTGATAAAAATATGACAAAAATATTCCTATTTTGGTTCCATTTTTTATCTTCTCTTTCCAATCTCTCTTGCTACGAAATTGAACCAAATATTTGATATATTGGATTATTGAAATTGATTGGAAATCAAGCCCAATCAAATATCTTCATATTTTTTCAAATATTTGACTTAAATGGTATTTTTTTTAATGAAAAAATTCAACAAAAAATAAAATAAAAATAAAATGGTCGTGGTTTTGGACTTGGAAACTCTTGATAACCTTAGAAGAAAGTTTGGGTCATAAAAGAATAGGCCCATTTGCAAGAAAATCAATTTTGGAACTTATTTGCAACATGCACTCCTTCAAAAATTGGCCAACTTCATCAATCCATAACTCCTTCAATATTTATCATATGTAGGTGTTCTAGAATTTTTTTGAAAGCTCAAGGTGTCCTCTACAAGCCACTTTGGAACATATTTTGTATTTGAGGATTTTATCTTGATGATATTGGCTCTGACAGAAAACAGCTTTTTGTGAACTTCTAGAAGTACTTGTAATGTTTTGACTCATATCTTCCAAATGGTGCATTTTTTGAACTTGGGCCCAACTTCAAAGTTGTAGAGAAATGAATTTCCTTGAGAATGAGCATTGATTGAGAAATTTCTGATGAACCATGTGAGAGTTATGGCTGGTCAAAGTTTAGTTGACTTTCTCCTAAAAAACCCTAATTTAGAAACTTGGACTTTTGATGATTTTTGAGCTTTCCTTGATGAATCATGATCAACTCTTGATCAAATGATGAATGAAACCTCAAAATGTTTATGTTGTGCAAAAATCAAGAGTTTTGAGTGTAGATTTGACCAAAGTTGACTTTTAGGTCAAACTAGTCGTCTATTGATCATTTGAGCAGTTGACTGAACAATCTTGTGAATCAGAGCTTGAAACTTGGTGTGAGGATTATTTGAAGCATATGAGAGGCCATGAAGTCCACTTGAGGTATCAGAACTGGTTTTACTTGGAGAGAGACAAAACCCTAATTGGAGGCTTGTTGTTTAGGAGACAGGTAATTGTGCCCAAATCTTGCATAGTCTTGAGGAGTTGAAGGTCATGTGAGTCAAAATATGATGGGAAAATTTTGGGGTATGACAACACCATCTTCCTAGTTCAGGATCCATTACATATACCTTCGGAGCTGGCAGCGCAAGAATATTATGCAGGTGAAGAACCTCGCGTCAGATCTATTCACGACGGGTGTTCAGGGACGTGAAGTTCTCTGCCATTTTAGGAGAGGTATAATTACTCTTCCTTTAGTGGTGTGAACCTTCTATGTTGGGAACACACTCCTTGACATCACACGCCTTCTTTTTGGGGTTGCTCTCCTCGCCCTTTATATAACATTCTGTCCGAGCGCCCACTTCCGCCAACGAAAGCGCTAGCTGCTGGGCGAAAGATTCGTTGAAGTGTCCTGTCTTGATTTATTGGAATGACCTATTTCTTCTCTTACGTGGGAGATTAGACAAATTTGAAACTATAGAATATACTAAGAATTCTTATCCCTTGACCATACCAAAATTTCTAATATCATTTACTTGGAGTTCGAAGAAGGAAAGAGCAACAACAAAATCAATGTTCTAGGATAACAAAAGAGACCGACACCACATCCCAAAATCTTAAGACATTATATATATATATATATATATATATATATATATATATATATATATATATATATATATATATATATATATATATATATATATATATATATATATATATATATATATATATATATATATATATATATATATATATATATATATATATATATATATATATATATATATATATATATATATATATATATATGACGTATCATATGAGAATGACATTTTTATATGAGAATATGAGAATGAATCTGAACCATTAAATTTAGAAATAAATGGTAGAGATTGTGTGTAAATTTTTTTTCTCTCTCCTCCATAATTAAAATAAATTGTGGAGGAGAGAAAAAACAATGACACATAATCTCAACCATTTATTTTAAAATTTAATGGTTCAGATTCATGCTCACATTCTAATATAATTTACTCATTCTCATAAGATATATATATATATATATATATATATATATATATATATATATATATATATATATATATATATATATATTTGTCACATCTATTGTAAATCCAATATTCTACATATTATTAGGCGATGAAAACTTAACAACTCATGCTCCAATAATATAAAACATTGATTTTTCTTCTTATCTTTAGAACAAAAATCATAAATATGATATATTATTATATATCAACAAGTGTGAGACACACATGTAAGTATAATGATAATATAGATATCCTTATTGCCATTTATTAGTTGTCGTATAGGATCATTACACAAAAAATTGATAAATTTGTTTAAAAAATGATAAGTGAATAAAAAATTAGAATTTTACTCAATTACTAGTAGAAGACCCGTGCGTCCGCACGGGTAAATTCACTCATATCTTAAGTTATTTTATAAGCCTTAGTTGTTGCTGATATATAGTTATTGTAAAATAACTAACAACTGTAAATATTTAAAAATAAATATGTAACAAATCATCAACATGATAAAACCAATATTTATAATAACTATAAGTATTTACAAATATTTTGTTCATTAAAATAAAAAAATATTGTGGTGATAGTGACCCGTGAAAATAATGAATTTCGGTAATAAAATTCACAAGAGTTCATCAGTAGAACCAAATATCAACCTGTATTTCGCCCATATTAAAGAACACAATACTCTCAATGACCTTAAACTCTACACTTACATTTAAATTTAAAATAAATAAATATTTTATAAATTTAGTTGTATTAAATGATAATGAAAAAAATTATATAAATTTAGTTGTATTAAATGATAATGAAAAAAAAAAAAAAAGAGTAAATAAGGAGGCATAGGTGTATTTATATATTTTATTCGAGGCATAGGTGTACTTGTGGATTTTATTTAAACCATATATAAATAACGTGCTTTAAAGTTAATTATAACAGAAAATTTATATAAAGTTTTAATGGGTCGGCTCTGATAGTATATTTATAAAGTTGCAATGTAATTAAAATTTCATAAAAATTTAATAATATAAATCAAATTAACAATAATCATATTTAATATATTTTAAATATAAATCAAGTTAACAATAATCATAAATCAAGTTAACAATAATCATAAAGTTCAAACTAATAACATGTATTCGATGAGTAGAATTATTATATAGTGTTTTGATGCAATTCTTATAACAAATTCCAGCATGTTTTATTTTTCCAAGTTTTATAAAATTCCATGAAAGTTTTATACCACCATATACTCAAATAGGTTCAAGAGTCCAACATACAAACTCTCGAGATTAATTAGAGACCAACAGCCGCAAAGAGATTACCAAATTATAGAACAAAAAACCAATGAATTGAGCCAATATGACAATCACAAAATACACTTTCTTTTCTTTTAGATAAATAAATGGCATGATATATGTACAACTAACTAAAAACAACATTAACAAATCAATTCTTACTCTAACTGCATTATAGATTCTTCTGACAATACAGTCAACAATGAATATTTTGCCTTGATTGAGATTCTGCCACCTTCTACACATAGCTTTGCACCAGTGACAACCCAATATCCAGGTGGATCCTCTGGACCTCTTACCTTTTCCTTTGTGTCCACAAAGCTAAGCATCTTGGGACCTCTTACCGAAGGGTTTCTTGCAGTTGCTAAACTAATGAGGCTAACTCCAAGACCAACAAAACCAATGGACTGCGGTAAAAGAGCGGAATTAGCAAAATTCTTTTGCACATGACAAAACTAATGTGCTCCTTCATTAACCCGCGAAGGTGTTTACGATGTTACGGTTGTTCCACACAAGCTGTAATAGTAAACCATTCAAAACCAACATCAATATTTTCTGGACATCAACAAAAACTCAAAAACAATGAAATCATAAAACAATATCCATAAACAAATCTCATTAAACTTGAGAAATATTTATCATGCTTCTGCAGTTTTCCGTACACATAGGTGGCCTCTTCCTCATTGCAATTGAAATTCAAGTGTTGTTTTACAAGATCAAGTGAATGTTTCCTATCAATCTTGTGTTTCAACCAAGAAGTTCCAAGACAACTCTGGAGTTATACATTTGATTACACAACTATGATACAATGCCACAACAATGCATTTTGAACTAAGTATGGAGATTATTAACTTCTTTATTGTATATCATATGGTTAATACAACACCCTTATAAAATAAAACAAAAATAAAGAAGTAAAATAATTTATATTTATGGTATACATAAGCATGGTAAGCTATACTACTTGTCACTTATCTCATATGAAGCTTTTGTCATATACTTTGTCTTCAATTTGAAATTAGTTTAACTGAGATGAAACAATAAAGGTGAATACACACATGTGCAACAAATTTTCTATAAAGCAAAAGCAGTAGTAATTAAGAGAGACACGGTTTCAAAACCAGTACACATTATGACCTTGTAGTATGTATACCTGGGAAATGTAAAACATAAAACTATAAAACAGACTCTACAAATCTTCATTATGTCATGAAATAGATTTTTGAATGCATACATTTCTCAAGTATACATACCGATTAGGTCATCTTGAATATCGATTGTTTCTTGTGGGGATACTCTGCCTATCTGAAAGCTGGTCCACTTGTTTCAGGAAAGCCAATTCACTTTCCAGTGTAGCATGACTAAATATAATATTCAAATCATAAATGGTAAAACGAAAAATACGGTTATGGAATGTGATAACTCGAGGAAAAAAACTGTGATCACATACACTTTGTTTTGTTCATCAAATTCAGCACAGACTTCATGCACATGTACCATTACCTCCAGCTCCTAGTCAAGCCAACTCGGGAGGGATTTTTCATTGATTTGGATATAAAGTTGGATTAAAAATTTTTTATAGTGCTAAATGTACCAAGCTAAATTGTTTTTTAGAACATTTCTGTCCCCTTTTAATTTGTCAAATTGTATTAAGCACAAGTAGTATAGTTCATTACCTGTCTAGGTTGTAGATATCCATTTGAGTAAACTGAAAGGGATAGAAAATAGTTAGTATACTCAAATATGTAGTAAAAGGAAACACTAACAATTCAAGTTCTACCAGAGTGGTCACACAGAGAAGATTTGCGAGCTTCCAACAATTCCTTTAACCTCTTGATAGCCATTGTTGCTTCCTCTATCTTTCTATGAAGAATCTGCACACAAAAATTGAGTGACAACAGCTGTTGTAAAATCCTGAATTCTGGGATGTGAAAATTAGAAGCCTTGTTTTATATGTGTATTGTTTCTACTATCTATCTACATCATTCTAATACAACAATCACACGGTTATTTCTCGCCTAATTTAGATATAGTTAATGTGGAAAGGCCAAGTAAAAGACAAGAGTGAAGGTAGAAATATCTTCACAACAAAATGAGCACAGAAAACAACAAACTTTAAGTATTTAACTCACAATTTTCTGACGGTGTTTACCATCTTGCGGTTGCTCCAAACACGCTGCAATGGCAGCCCAATCAAAATCAACATCAATATTTTCAGAACATCAAATCAACAAAAATAGTGAAATCATACAACAATATCCATAAACAAATCTCATTCAGCATAAAACAAATGAGTCTGCTTCTTTGTACACACATCTGGAAAAAATATCTTCAAAAAACCGCACATTGAAGTCAAACCACCTAACAAAATACCAATAAAATTTCTGGTGATTTCTTACAACATTGCCATGGGAAGAATTCATAAATGACATGAAAGTTGCCATACCATCATGTTATTGCTTCTACCAGTTTTGATCATGCTCTTTGTGCTAAGAAGAAAAAACATTTCATCATCTTGTTCAAAACCATCCATTAAGAGATCAAGCTGAATGTCAAGCTACATTCAACAACAAAAAGAAACATATCAGCAACATGACAAACACAAACAAACATATGTTCTAAAATCTGACAAACACAGACAACAAAATGATGACATGAAAAACTCAAACAAACCAAAGTAATTATCAATGTTCTAAATCCACAAATCCTTTAGCAGCGCAACCCGTGGACTCGATTACATTCACACTAAAACTTGATTACCGAAGGGTTTGTTTCATCCGTCGGCGCTCTAAACCAGGTCGCCGTTGAACTGATAGATCTGGCAAATATGAAACTCCACAAACAAACACAGACACGAGAAATCATAGACATGAACACAAATAGGCAGCCATCAAAACCAAAAATAAAAAAAGGACGAGAGGGAATATGTTTCACATGAAATTGCAGTTGAAGATGAAAACGAAAAAACAACAGTAAATCGGTATTTACCTTCTTTGGTTTCATTGTTTTCGGCGGCAGCAATTCTATTGTTTTCGACGGCGGTGGTTTTAGGGTTCGGAGAGAAAGAGACGAAAGAGATAGAAATATGTTAATGGAAAGAGAAACAAAATTTGTAAAATGAGAGGGATAGAGGTGAAAAGTTAAAGAAATGAAAAAGGTTAATACAGAGTTTATTGAATATTTGGTGAGATTCAATAGAAATATTGGAAGGAGAGTGCCATTTGGAGGAATGGGGATATTTGATTGGTGGGTATAAATTTTTGATTTAGTAAATTACACAAAAGGGCTTTTGTAAGGGTAATTAATTTTTGCATTAAGGGTAATTTAGGGTGTTTGGTAGTATGTTTTATTATTAGGTAGGTAGTTGATTTGTGGTAACTATTAGAAGATATAATTGAAGAAAAAAACTTATAACATATTTAAAATAAATAGAGTAGGGTATCATTTTGAGAGATTTTTTCTTTACCCACCTCCCTATTTTACCCTGCTTCGGAAATGCATTTCCGAAATATTTTTTTTTCTAAATTTTTCCAGACTTCGGAAGTGCATTTCCGAAAAAATTCCAAAAATTGGGATTTTGACTAATTCGGAGATGCATCTCCGAAACAACAAAAAAAATCTAAAAAAATCCCAAAAATTAATTTTAGGATATTAATTAATTCACATTTAATTTATGAGTAATGAATAATAATAATTATATATTTTGATATAATTTATGAGTTATGAATAATAGCTATTATATATTTCTATCCTGATTCATATTTTACAATTTAAAATAATTTTAATTAAAAAAATTAAAATAATTTTACTTAAAAATAGGTTATAATTTTTTATTTATATATTTATAATTGTTATGAATAATAGTAAATAGATGTGGATGTTCATTTTCCCCAATCTTTCTATATTCCTTAACTCCTATAATTTAAGTTCTTAACCTTTGTGTATTCCTTCAGTTAATGGTTGTTATTGGTCATGTACTATAAATATGGATCATATTGCAATGTAAATGGTACTTTTGGAAGAAGATAATATAATATTGTTTTCTCTCTTCTCTTTCTCTCCTTCATAAATCATTCATCTCTATATTGATTTGGTGAATTTTATAACACGTTATCAGCACGATACTCTACAATGCGAGTAATGATATAGCCAGGTTCTACGTTATTTTTCTAATCTTAATATATTTGAACTAATATAATATAATTCATGATTTTGTTACTATTTTTTTCTTCATATAAATATGTTTATTTTTTATATTTTTTGTAGAGAAATTTATTTACCTTGTACAATAATATTAGATTTCTTAGATCATTCTTGTTAAATTCCGGAAGAATTTAACATTAAAGCATTCCTATATGTTAGTCCGGAATTGAATTTTAACACATAAAAGTGTTAATTTAATATTCAAGCATCCCTGAAGGATTGCACAAAGAAAATTTTTCTTGACCGTTGTTTATGGAAATAGTTTGTGATGTGATATTTGTAGAACAAAAGATTATTATTAAACTATCTCTAAATTATTGTTCAAAGATTGAGTTTAATCGAGTATTGTGTTTATCAATAATTGATGAATTCCAGAAGAATTCAACGTTCAATCACCTTTAAAAGGTCGCATCTATAATATTATTGAATCCCAGAAGGATTTCATAAAAAAAAATTGTTGTATCGATCTAAAAATTCATAATTTGTAATATGTTCATTAAAAGATTGTCATTCCAGAAAAATGACACAAATAATTTTAACGCATCCCAGAAGGATGGTTATATATTTTATTTATTTTTTAGATTATTGTTTATAACAAATTATTTATATAGTTCCTGAAGAACTTATCAAGCATCGCTGAAGGATAGTAAATCAAATTAATTATATGACGATATAATTTTAGTGATATAATATTGTATGATTAAATATGTTTAATTTTATAAGGGGTAATTGTTTGATAATTATATGATAATATGTTCATATGAATGTGTTTGATTACAGTGTTTAATAATGAGATACTATTATATTGGTTTTGAATTATATTGGAGGTATCGAATATCTTTGTATTACACAACACAATTTGGACATAAAATGTGTAATAGAAAAGCTACCGTCTTTTTTCTCGGGTTTGTACTACACTTATATTAGTACAATTGAAGCACATGTCATTGTAAACCAGTAGTTTACAAATTACACTTAAATGTGTAGTTGGTAAAACCAGTTGGGTCATCTCGGATATAATATGATGCGAATAATTTGTATTCAAGAACCAGAAGTTTCTTCAATCCAGTCAATTTTTGTGTGTTTCTAAAGGAAAATAAAAATTTGAGAAATTACGTTTTTATGACATTAATTGTTGCATCGACTAAAATATCATGCATATGTCTCTACTCACAACCAGAAGTGTGTATCACATATATTATTAATATTAATATTGAATATCATGTAATATATGTTCATAAAAAGAAAATGGACTCGAAGATCCATTCTTTAGACGTCTAAAGTTAATTATATGGTTGATACTTATGAGATCATCAATTCTAAATTATATATTTGAAACACCCAAAGTATGATATTAAGATATTTATTCGCATTAAGCCAACAAGATACTATATCTTAGTCCTCCCTAATTTATTCTAATATTTCTCATCTAAGTGAACATTTGGATGTGTTGTGTATATTCCAATTGCTCCAATATAATACATTAAGATGAGTCATGAAAGAATATTGGAAAAATATAATTAATATGAATCTCAATTTTGAGGATATAATTTGAGAAAATAATTACATACTTGATTGCAGCCCAGTAGACTGATTATCACTTGATAAATTAATTTTCCCAATATTAGGGGGAGGGAATAAGTAGCTGAAATCATGAACAAGAAGTTCAAATGAACAGCTAAAATCATGAACAAGAAGTTCAAATGAACAATTTAAAATAAATTGTTGTCTTGATCCTCGTACAAATCAATATGAACCAGAAGTTCAAAATATAATTCATTTGCAAAGTATATGAAATAAATTATCAGCTGATAATACTCCACTCAAAATGGATTCTCCTATTGGATAATATAATATTGCAATAGAGTTGTTGTTGCGCCTGAAGCGTGGTATGAAAGTCGGTTCCAATGTTAAAAGTCCTCTACTAAGAAAAGAAACTAAAGATGACCCAAGTGAGGATATGAAAATGCTAAGAGCATTGTGACCTAATTTAATTTTCAGTTCCAGAAGAACAAATCAAGTACTTGAAATATGAAATAAAGAGATCTCGATAAATTATGTCATGGATAAAATGGAATGGAATCGAAATTGAGATAACCAAATAAAGTCAATATTGACAATGTCTTTGTATACAATATAGCGCTAAAAGTGATCAATGATAACGAAGATCATGAGTCAAAGTATATTAAAGATTGTAGACTAAGTGAGAATTGGCCAAAATAAATATATTCAATTGAAGAAGAATTAAACTCACTTTACAAGTGACTCACTTTTGGACCTGTAGTCCGAACACCTCGAGGTGTGAAACTAATTGGATATAAATGAGTTTTTGTGAAAAAGAAAAGAATGATATAAAGTTTGATTTATTGCTCAATTATTTTCACAAATACCTAAGATTGATTTTGATAAAACATATTCACCTGTAGTGGATTCAATCGAATTTTGATATTTAATTAGCCTTGTAGCACATGAAGGGCTTAATTTGAACATGGTGAATGTTATGACATCTTTTTTATATGGTTCACTTAATAGTGATATTTACGTGAAACTCCCTGAAGGGTTCAATATACCAGAGACACGTAATTGTGGATCTCGAGAAAACTACTACATCAAATTGAACAAGTCTATCTATGGGCTGAAAGAATCTAGGTGCATGTGGTATAATCGCCTCAGTGAATATTTACTAAATGATGAATATACTAATAACTCAATTTGTCCTTGTATTTTCATAAAATGATGTGGGAAAGTATTTGCAATAATAGTTGTCTATGTGGATGACATAAGTATTATTGGAACTCCTGAAGAGCTTCCAAAAGCTATAAGTTGCTTAAATAAAGAGTTTGAGATGAAGGACCTAGAAAAGACAAAATATGTCTAGGTTTGCAAATTGAGCATTTGGACAAAAGAATATTTGTACATCAAGAAGGCTATATAGGAAAGTGTTGAAATGATTCTATATGGGCAAATATCATCTATTGTCTACTCTAATGGTTGTTAGATCATTAGATGTAGAGAAAGATCCTTTCAGGCCTCAAGAGAATGATTACAAAAATTGTTTGGTCCTTAAGTACCATATCTTAGTGCAATTGGAGCACTAATGTATCTTGCTAATTTTACATGTCTCGATATATCGTTTGTGGTCAATCTATTACGAAGATACAATTATTCGCCTACATGAAGACATTTGAACGGAGTCAAACATATACTTCGTTATCTTAGAGATGTTGGTTACTTGTCAGATTCTCACAAGGGTAGATCTGAAAGAGGTTATTTGTTTACATGTGATGGTATAACCATTTCATGGCGATCTATGGAACAACTCATGGCAACAACTTCATCAAATCCTGCATAACTATTAGCACTCCATGAAGTCACTTCCAAGAAGAAATTTTAAGCAACTACTACAAATAATATCGTCTCACATGTAAATGTCTGCATGAGGGGGAGAAATACATATGTTTTGCACTTTTTTCCCTTCACCGTGGTTTTGTCCCACTGGGTTTTCCTGGTAAGGTTTTTAACGAGGCAATTCACATTTAAAGGATATTGTACTCTTTTTCCTTCACTAGAATTTTTCCCACTGGGTTTTCTCTAGTAAGGTTTTAACGAGGCATATCCTCAATGAACATCCAAGGGGGAGTGTTATGAATAATAGTAAATAGATGTGGATGTTCATTTTCCCCAATCTTTCTATATTCCTTAACTCCTATAATTTAAGTTCTTAACCTTTGTGTATTCCTTCAGTTAATGGTTGTTATTGGTCATGTACTATAAATATGGATCATATTGCAATGTAAATGGTACTTTTGGAAGAAGATAATATAATATTGTTTTCTCTCTTCTCTTTCTCTCCTTCATAAAGCATTCATCTCTATATTGATTTGGTGAATTTTATAACAATAATAATTATTATATATTTATAAAAAAAATGAGTGTTTTAATTTATATATTTATATAATAATTATAATAATTATTATATATTTATAAAAATTATTATATATTTATATATTTATATAATAATTATTATATATTAATTATAAATATATTTATATATTTATATAATAATAATAAAAATTAAAAAAATCAGTGTTTTAATTTATAAAAATTATTATATATTTATGTATTAATTATTATATATTTATATATTATATATTTATATAAGTTAAAAATTATTTTTAACTTTAAAATTGTTTAGGAAATTTTGATTCACCTTGATTTTATTGATTAACCTTCATTTTATTGATTCACCTTAATTTTATACCTATTAATTGTATTGATTCACCTTGATTTTAATTTTTTAATAATTATTGAATTCTTTCGGAAGTGTATATCCGAAACATTCCAATACCAATTTGGTCTTGGAATATTTCGGATATGCATCTCCGAAGACACCCCCTCCCAAAAAAAGGTGTTTTCGGAAATGCATCTCCGAAAACCCAAAAAAAAGGTGTTTTCGGAAATGCGAAAACACCTTTTTTTCGTGTTTTCGGAAGTACATTTCCGAAATAAGACAAATTTTGGAAAAAAAAAAAACGTTTCGGAAATGCATTTCCGAAGTGAGGGTATTTTGAGTTTTTCACCGGAGATAATCTAGAAAAGAGGGAGGTAGGGAAAGAAATTTCCTTTTGAGATCCTAAAAAGGGAAAAAGAGAGAAAACAAAAAGCTACATATTCTTTTGACTAATGAACAGTGGCAACAAATCATAACATTTTATGAGGATTGATACCTCCCTCACACACATATGGTGTCAATTTTATCAATTCCTTTGACTCTCTGTGCGTCTCATGTGGTGGAAAACCGAACGTGTCTGTTCAATCTGCATGAACCACATATCCACCCACTAAAACCTTTGATTAAAAGGCTATGCTTCCGTATTGATCCTAAATGGGACTGAGATGTGTTGTTACAAACCAATGAAAGTGGCTGTGCAAAAAGAAAGCCACTAATAAAAGTGAAAAACCATGATTCTATCACTTGGTGATTCACACGTCAGATATTGGCTATTTTAGTCACATGGATATGCAGATCAAGTCAACTATAAGGATAAAGAAAAATCATTGTAATAGAATTAGAAATCTACTTTGCTTAGTCTACTATGGAATTATGTTTCAAAATGGTTCAAAATTTCAACATCCATGGATGATGTCGACATTTCTAAATAGATCAAATGATAGTACTCCTTTGTGGTTGAAATTTGTCAAATAAAATTGTGTCAAAATGAATATAATAATTTTTAATTTTTAATATAGTATCAATTTTTTTTCAAGTCTATCATTTAACTAATATTACTTTTATTTAGGATGTTAATTAATTTACATTTACTAATATGGATCTAGGAGGAAATGTCTTGTTTGAACTTTAAAGATACTATCACAAAGAAAGGGATGAAGAACATAGTCTTCCCAAAGACATTTTAAAGATGGTGACGAAGAATATATGTTCTATATGTCTGCAAAAGTATGATATGAAATTTACTATATTTCACAATTAACAGATCTGATATAATATTTGGTTTTGGAGTATGTGTCGGATATCAAACAAAACTCAAGCTCAGTCACTCAAGTGAAGAGAATTATAAAGTACAGCAGTGGGACGTATGACTGTGGCATATTATATTCTCATGATACAAATCCTAATTTAGTAGGATATTGTGATGCGCATTGGACTGGAAGTGCTGATGACAGAAAAGTACTTCCGGTGAATGTTTCTTTCTTGGCAACAATCTGATTTCTTGATTCAGTAAGAAGCTAAATTGTGTTTCTATATCCACTGCTGAAGCTAGATATATCACTGCTGGAAGCAGCCGCACTCAATGGCTATGGATGGAACAAATGTTGAAGGAGTATAATGTTGAACAAGATATCATGACAATGTTTTGTAACAACATATGAGTGCCATAAATATTTCGAAGATTCATGTCCAACACAGTAGAACCAAGATATTGACATTCGTCATCATTTCATTAGAGATCTTGTGGAGAACAAAGTGGAAAATTTAGAGTACATTGCAACCGACCAATATCTAGTAGACATATTCACCAAACCATTAGATGCAGTCCATTTTGAAAGATTGAGAAGTGCACTTGGTGTGTGCATATGTGAGATTCTATAACAATCAATGTTAGAGAAGTGTGCAAGAAGACCAAGCCAAATTCTCTCTCCTATTATGTATGGTGCTCGTATATTCAAGGTGATTTTTCTGTTATCTGGTCTATCGATACAAGCGAGAGAAAGTTTTTATTCTCCTTATCTGATAGCAAGAAAGTGCTTCTCTCTTATTTCATCCAAGTGTGCGTGCTAGTCAACATGAGCCAGAACCAGGAATATTCCAAGAAGACTTCCTATAGGAAGGGATCAATATTAACAAAGCTTTTGAGAGGTTTCTTGAGGCTGAGAAAAAAACAAGGAAGTTGGTTCATTTTCTCTTGCAACTTCTGAGAAGCCACATGGTGGTCCATCAAATGGAGCCTTTGTACCTGGGAAGACTTCAGTTACTAGGATGAAGACTGTGAAGAAAACTCCTATGGAAGATAGTGACTCGAGGCAGATGAGGATTGGGTCACTTTCATGGACTCAATAAGAAGGATTGGAAACCAAATCTAAAGAGAGTTATCTTTCAAAAGCTTTGTGTTAGTTAGTTTGTCATGTTTATGGTTCCGGATCTGTAATGTCACTTTTGCCTTTTGAGACTGGTTTTGTAATAATGATGTGCATCTTTTATGCTGATTTTGGTGATTTTTGTCTTTCATGTTCTGGTTTGTATTTACTAACATACTAACCTTGCATGATTGACTTTATGCATGCTATCTTCTAAGCATGCTGACTTCTTTTAAGGGCTGACCCTTTACCAAATTATGGAAAAAGGGGGAGTAATAAGGAGGAGTGGTGGAGCTGCTTTGTGCAGGTAAACCTGGTGATTGTTTAGTGCTGACTGTTCAGGAAGTACTAATGTTATGCTCAATACTGGAGCATCGAGAAGGACATCTGACCCTTGTATTTGTGGAAATAGATCTGAAAGTTATGTGACTTGTGTTAGTAAATTTTACATATCCTAATCATTAATTACTAATTGTTTGTGTTGTGCATGACTAAGTTAGTTAGTAGGACTGTATTGTGAATAATTGCATGCTAATGATTGTTAGTTAGTAGGACTGTGTACTACTAAATATGTACTAACTGGATACATGCATGACTAAGTCTGTAAATGATTGCATGCTAATGATTGTTAGTTAGTAGAATTGTGTACTAGTAGTATGTACTAACTGGGTACATGTATGACTAAGTCTGTACATGATTGCATGTTGGATTTTCTATTTGGTTTTGAGCAATTTAATGGGTTATGTGCAAGCATCTGACTTTGATGCTACTGACTGCTACTATTGTTGTGCTTAAACTCTGATATATTGAAGAATGTTGTTGCTGCTGGTGGCTGGATGCTCTAATGAAGACCAATGCCGCTACTCGTGGATGAAGGTCAATGATTCTAGTGGTTGTCACTTGTTGTGTTGTGAACAAAGTGTTATGTCTTGAAGATTTAAACAAATTTCTATATCTTGAAGAGTTATTTTCCCATAATTTTCCAAAGGGGGAGATTGAAGTTATTTATGAAATGATCCTTTGGGATTGATTGCATTTTGAAAAACAACAATATGGAAGAAATGTTCAAAGTGTTCAAGTGGTTCTATCTTGCTAAAGTTATATGGAGGTGCAGTAGGTATACATACTAGACATGATATCCCAGCATGATGTTTAACATCTAGGCTTGGCGCATCAGGACTCTACTGTTGTATTTTGGAAGAATCTCTTATCAAATATTGGATCAGATTTTATTGTTATTAAGTTAACAATATGATTATATGATTTGTTGGACATCTGTGAAGATCAAATCAAATTTAAAGATATTTAAATTTGAATTTGTAACAAACTAAATCATATCTTTTTGTTGGAGATATTCAAGGAACAAATCAAATTTCCAACTAATTTTGAAATATTTATGGACGAAATAAAATCTTAGATCCATGAAGAAAAACCCAACAGAATTTCTAAATAAGGAGGGCACAACAAGCTTTGAAATTCAAGCTTTAAATTACTCAATGAAGATATTTTAGAGTGTTAGGTTTCGTGTCGTGTATTCCACGCTAATGTCATAATAGGATTAGTGTAGAATCTATATGTAAACCTCTATCTTTTAGTAACTCCACATCGAAGGTTTGTATAGTTGAGTTGTAAAATTTAACATCTTTCAACGAGTTGATTGAAGTTGATCATCAGGGTTAAGTGGTTGTAATCTCCTATCACGGATTGTGTGATAGAGAAAGAAAGTGGGTGAATTCTCATATTTAGGAGAATGATCTAAATAGAAAGTGATTGTTTACCAAAATTACCGGGGTAAAAACACACACTCACAATAGTCAAACTTTTTTCTTTTAAAAATTATGGACAAATGTCTTAGGATTTCTAGTTTGATTTTGTAAGTAATTATTCAAAACTAAATAATTACTTACCAAAATCACCTGTCTATATATATAAAACAAATACATTTGAAGCAGACTCAAAATGTTTTGTCAAAACTCCTCACTTTTCTAAAATCTCTCGCCTATAAAAGAAATATATTCATGGAAGAATTAAATTAAACAGATTCTTAATTGTATTAAATTTTCTAAAGTCATATCTACACATATTAACACATTTTTAGAGAGGAGAGTAACATTTCCCTTTCAAACTCACGTCTCAACAACCCACTATTCGGTCTAGACCATAATACCATAATCAAGTGGTCTCTAATACTTACCCATATAAGGTGTGCTTACTCACAACAAGATTAAGACGGATAAATCATGCAACTAACTTTAAATAGTTAATTAATCATTTCAATTAAATAATAAGGTGCCAAGTTGCTATTTTGTATATCAACAAAAACAAACTCACCGACTGAATACGTACGCACGTGTATGTGTGAAATCCAGAACAATTTCTTCAACTACTCGAAAGTTGAACATGGGAAAAACACATAGTCAATGGCTTCTCCCTACCCGCACATAATGTTTTATTGAGTTGGACATTTTTCAATTATTATTCTTACACGCAACTTTTGGTGCCGTTAATTTGGAACAACGATATTCAAAACAAAAAATACTTGAAGGCACACATATTTTTTTATTGACGATCGTAAGGCACACATCATTATATATATATATATGGAGCATATCTGGTGAGAATGAAAAACGAGAACTATCAATATCAACCATCAGATTTAATTAACTTTTATGATTTAATAATTCAATATAAAGAGAATTCTATATAATCTTTTCTATTATTCTAAATATTTAAAGTTTTCATAAAAATATAATCTTACCAAAATTATTATTATATATGTTATTTAATTAATTTTAATTTTTTTCATGTTTTCTCCTCTTGCATTATTTTTTAAATTACATTTATTGAAAAAAGAAATTATATTCTATATATTTTTTTGTTGGGGAGTTTTGATATTATTTATTTTACTAAAATAGACATGTATATGGTGTAAAGCTTTATTTATTTATCACCTATTTATTCATTTATATAAAAAATATTGAAGAATTTGAAATTATTACCTATATTTTAATTTGGCTGATTTGTTTATTTACAAGTTAGGAAATTATTATTTTAGCAAGTTCTACTAAATAAAATTACATTATTAATTTATCATCTATATTTTTATTTGATTAAATTAAAAATATTTCTATTATAAAAACAAAATATTTTCATTTAATTTATCACTTATATTTGATTAAAAATATTTAAAAAATGTGAAAGTATAACCAATATTTTAATTTGGTTACTTTATGTATTTGCAAGTTTGAATTTTTGTTCTTGTTACAATTTTTTACCAGTGACTATTTTACATAAATATTGTTATAATATTTTCCACTCTACAAACTCAAATTCAAAATTTATTAAATATGTCAAATATTCTTATTTTATCGTATTGTTAAAATATAAGTAATACTTGCACCTTTTTTCAATATTTTTAATCAAATATAGGTGATAAATCAAATGAAAATATTTTTTTCTCTTAAAAATTATTTTTAATTAAATGAAAATTTAGATGATAAATCAATAACGTGTTTTCACTTAAACTGGTCACAGTAGTAAACCATGCAAAAATAAAAAATTTCTAACTTGCAAATAAATAAATAACCAAATTAAATTATAAATAATAATTTCACAATCTTCAATATTTTTAATCAATTGAAAATATAGACGATAAATCAATAAAGATTTTTTTAAAAGATCACAATACAAAATTAAAAAAATACTTAACAATACAAAAAATATAGAATATGATTTCTTTTTTCAATAAATGTAACAAATCAAGATAGTATGAAAAATAATGTACGAGGAAACATGAAAAAAATTAAAATTAATCAAATAGCTTATAGAATAACATTTTTGGTAAGATTATATTTTTATGAAAATTTTAAATATTAAAAATAATAGAAAAGATTCTATAGAACGATCCTTATATGAAATTATTAAATCATAAATGTTAATTAAATCTGATGGTTGATATCGATAATTCTCGTTTCTCACAAAAGATATCAGTTCTCACCGGATACACTCCCTATATATATATATATATATATATATATATATATATATATATATATATATATATATATATATATATATATATATATATATATATATATATATATATATATATATATATAGGAGGGATCAAATTACACCAATATGTTACACTTATAGTTACACTCATTAATAACCTTTGATTTTATTTTAATCTAATGGTTAGAAATGTTTTATTAGTGACTCATGATTCTTACTTAAAATAGTTTTATTCTATTTTCGGTAATTAATAATTTTGATTTTATCAAATTATAATTTATTCTTTTTCTCATAAAATTATTAAAATCTCTCCTAATTTTGTAACAATTAAATCAAACCATTGGATTAAAATAAAATCACGATCATTAAATTTGATTTTAAGGATCATATTGAGGATCATAGAAAGAGAAACCAATCTAGTTCATTAAAATCAAATTTAATGATCGTGATTCATTGTTCTCATTTCTCATAATAACCAAGTGTTCTCACTTGATTCGTCCCCTATATATATATATATATATATATATATATATATATATATATATATATATATGATCAAATGATTTCAAGGTGTCAGTTTAATTTGACACCAAATCTCAACCGTTAAAAAATTGATCTAACGGTCATATTAGATTAAATTAAATAATAAAAATATAAATAGTCTATTTTTTCGCCTAAAAAATAGGCTATTTATATGACCGTTAGATCAATTCTTTTAACGGTTGAGATTTGGTGTCAAATTAAACTTTTGACACCTTGGTGTCATTTGATCCTATCTCATATATATATAGGATCAAATGACTCCAAGGTGTCAAAGTTTAATTTGACATCAAATCTCAACCGTTAAAAAATTGATCTAACGGTCATATTAGATTAAATTAAATAATAAAAATATAAATAGTCTATTTTTTCACCTAAAAAATAGGCTATTTATTTGACCGTTAGATCAATTCTTTTAACGGTTGAAATTTAGTGTTAAATTAAACTTTTGACACCTTGGTGTCATTTGATCCTATCTCACACACAAATATATATATATATATATATATATATATATATATATATATATATATATATATATATATATATATATATATATATATATATATATATATATATATATATGAGATAGGATCAAATGACACTAAAGTGTGAAAGTTTAATTTGACATCAAAATCTCAACCGTTAAAAGAATTGATCAAACGGTGATACTAAATGAAATAAAAAAAATACATAGCATATTTTTCTCCTAAAAAATAGGCTATTTAGTATCACCGTTAGATCAATTCTTTTAAGGTTGAGATTTGGTGTCAAATTAAACTTTGACACCTTGGTGTCATTTGATCCTATTCCTCTATATATATATATATATATATATATATATATATATATATATATATATATATATATATATATATGGGACAACTCAAGTGAGAACACTTGGTTATTATGAGAAATGAGAATAATAGATCACGACCATTAAATTTTGATTTTGTTGATTTTAATGAACTGGATTGGTTTCTCTTTCTATGATCCTTATTATTTATTTTAAATCAATATAGAAAGAGAAACCAATACAGTCCATTAAAATCAACAAAATCAAAATTTAATGGTCATGATTTATTGTTCTCATTTCTCATAATAACCAAGTGTTCTCACTTGAGTCGTCCCCATATATATATATATATATATATATATATATATATATATATATATATATATATATATATATATATATATATATATATATATATATATATATATATATATATATATATATATATATATATATATATATATATATATATATATATATATATATATATATATATATATAAGAATTGATATTATTTGATCCCCGTAAATTAGCTTGTTTTTTGTATTCGTTCTTGTATCTTATTTTTTTTGCTTAAAGTCCTTAAATATTTAATTTTTTTTAGTGTAGTCCTTAAAACTAAAATCCGCAGGAAAATATGCAGGTTTCTTGCAAATTTTCCTTCGGATTTTAACTTTAGGGACTAAAGCCAAAAAAAATTAACATTGAGGGATCATTCCCAATTAAAAAAAGATACAGGGACGAAAATAAAAAATACGCCAACTTACAGGGACCAGATGACTATTTAAGCCAAATTTGAATTACATGATGTCTATTTATATACAACTAACTATCTTTTACACTAAGTAACAAACCCTAAAACCTAATTAACTTTAGGCTTGAGCTACTCAACTTGGATTATACTCTCAACACACCCTTATAATCCAAGTTGTCAAACACAGTCTAATCATAGTCGATCTAAACTATTCCTAATTTCTTTCTCAAATTCAAGAATCTGTCGATCTTCAATCCTTTGGTGAAAATGTCGGCCAACTGTACTTCACTTCAGCCTTACTTCAAGTTCATATCGATTTACCTTCTCCCTTAAGAACTGAAATCTAGCTTCGATGTGCTTACTCCTTCCATGCAGAACTGGACTCTTTGCAAGATTTATGGGTGTCTTGTTGTCGATCTGCATCATTAGACGTTTCTTCACTTCGATCTCAATTTTTTCAAGCACAGGTCGTCTAGTTTGTTCTGAAACATTTCAGGATGTAAAGATGCTCTGAGGATGCTCTAATACATTCAAGAATGTTCAGATACAATCAAGCATGCAATGATTCAAGAAGAAATTCAAAGCTCTGAAGCTGTCCTATGGAAGCAAGAAGCAGAAGCTCTGAATGTTCTGAAGTTCTAGGCAAATGTGAACGTCTCGACTGAAATGGAAAATACTCAGGGAAGTCTTTTATTTATATATTCTTCCAGTATTTATTTCAGGGTGAGATTGTTAGTCTCGGGGGGAGATTGTTAATCTCAGGGGGAGACATATTCACACACTATGTTTATATGCTTATGCTATAACTGTGTAATTGTCTTTGGTAATCTGATATTCTGATTGCAAATTCATATCAATTATATATGTTTTTGTCATCATAAAAAAGGGGGAGATTGTTAGAACAAGAATTGTTCTGATCGATATTCTTAGTTTTGATGATAACAATGTATATGAATTTTGTATAAGACAATGTGGTACTCTAATCCTATGCATTTTCCATTTCAAGAAATATATAAAGAGTATGCACAATTCAGCGCAAGAAGCACTGCCTCAGAAGGTTCAAGTATGCAACATCAGAACATGCTCTCGCAAGACATCAGAAGATGGTCAAGCAGAATCAGAACATGGTTTATTGAAGCATCAGAAGAACTTGAGTTCAGAAGCAGAAGCACTGAAGTTCTTATGGTATCACGCTAGAAGCACTTCAAAGTCAGAAGACAAGAAGATGCTCTGCACCAAGCTGTTTGACTCTGATTAATTCAAACGTTGTATCTACATAGATCAGATCAGAAGCAAGTACAAGATGACAGACTACGCTGACTAACAAAAGGAACGTTAGAAGCTATTAAAGGCAAGGTCAGTTAAAGCAGGAAAAGCAAGACTCGAGGTAGTTGACAAAAGAGTGAAACATTAAATGCAATGATGTACGGATCACGAAACGCATTAAATGCTCCCAACGGTCATCTTCTCAAAACGCCTATAAATAGTGAAGTTCTGATCAGAAGCAAGGTTACCAATTTACGAACAACTCTTGCAAACTTGCTGAAACGTTGTTGAATCAAACTTCATCTTCAACCTCACTTCATTTGCAATATCTTAGTGAGATTTAAGCTTAGAACTTAAGAGAAATATCACAGTTGTGATTATAGCTTGTTAAGAAGCATTGTAATACTCTTGTAAGAATTTGTTTTACATTAACTTGTAAAAGGTTCCTAGAGTGATCAAGGTGTGATCAGAATACTCTAGAAGACTTAGAAGGTATCTAAGTGGAAAACCATTGTAATCAAGGTTGATTAGTGGATTAAATCCTCAGGTGAGATAAATCACTCTAAGGGGGTGGACTGGAGTAGTTTCGTTAACAACGAACCAGGATAAAAATCATTATGCAATTGTTTTTATCTTAAGAGTTTTTAAAGTCACACTTATTCAAACCCCCCCTTCTAAGTGTTTTTCTATCCTTCACATCATACCTTGCTTTGACATTTTAAATTTCATGCCAAGGAAATATGACAGGTTTCCCATATCCGACATTTCAAATTCCCTCATCATCAACTTTTTGAATTTCGACAAGTTTTCCAAGCTATTTTCAGTTACCAACAAGTCATTAATGTATAAGAAAATGATTGTTTTATCTTGTGCCACAACCTGAACATAGACACCATACTCATATTTGCATTTGATAAATCCCAATTCGACTAAGTATGAGTTGATTTTCTTGTTCCAAGCCCTAGGTGTCTGCTTGAGGCCATAAAGTGCTTTGTGCAACATGTATACTTTCCTTGGTGCTTCCTGAATCACAAACCCAGGATGTTTTCTGACATAAACCTCTTCGTCTATGGGACCATTTAAAAATGCTGATTTCACATCTAAGTGAAATGTTAACCAACCTTGCTTGCATGCCAAGGCGACAACCAATCTGACAGTCTCCAATCTTGCGACAAGTGCATATACTTTAGAATATTTGATTCGTTCTCTCTAAAGAAATCCTCGAGCTACCAATCCCACCTTATGTCTTGCTATCAACCCATTAGCAGTGTGCTTCAACTTGAACACCCATTTCATTTTGATAAATTTTGTATGTATTGTAAATTCGAATAAATCCCATGTGTTGTTTCTTTCGATTGCTTGCAACTCTTCACCATATCAGAGTTCCATTGTTTATTCTTGAAAACCTCGTTATAGTTGATTGGTTCAGCACCTACAAGTAAAGCAAAATAAACTAAATCTCCATCAGGTGTGGCTTCATCATCACTAGTCACTTCGTAGTCTTGAAGTCTGCTAGACAAAATCTAGTTCTTTAAGGTCTTTGACTTGTGCTAGCCACACCCTCTTCGACTTCGTCTGTGTCAAGAATGTTAGCAATTGCTTCGACTTTGAATTCGACTAGAATATCAGTAATTTCTTCGAATTATAATCCCAAGCAAAGTTTTCATCAATCATAATATCTCGACTCATCACAATCTTCTAATTAATTGGATGAACAACCTGTATGCTCCAGTTTGATGATATCCAATATATCCAACTTGTAGGACACATGTTCACTATATAGACAACAGTGGTCCTATCCATATCCAATATGTCCTATTTCTTATTTCTCCCATTCCAATATGTTGAGGAGTATAAGGAGAAGTTACCTCCTGATCAATGCCATGTTCTTCACATAATTCTTCAAACATCTTGGACGTGTATTCGCTACCTCAATTTGTTCGCAGAACTTTGATCTTTTTCTCACTTTGGTTTTTGACAAGCATCCTAAATCTCTTAAAGATTTCAAATATTTCGTCCTTTAGCTTGATCACATAGATCCAAAGCTTTTAACTATACTCATCGACAAATGAAACGAAATACATGTTTCCACTAATGGTATGCTCCTGAAAAGGTCCACATACATCTAAATGTACAACTTCGAGTATGCAGGAGTATCTGTTTACGGTGATTTCCAGTAAACAACCGCTAGTCCTCCAAACTATAAGTAAATATGATTTGGTTACTCGCAGGATCGACTAGATTGATCCTAGGACACATAGTCAAAAAGATTGTTATTAATGGTCGTTCGAACCATATTTATGATTTATCTTTGTCAATAAGAGTTTCTTCGAATAAAACAAGTAAACTTGATAGTGACTTTGTTATATGCAAGTATAACTTCAACAAAAGGGTAAGTAAAAATAAGACATGAAACGAAAACTGTTTAAAGTGCAAAGAATCTAAAATTGCAGAAATATTAAATACTTCAAAAGTAAATGACATGAAAATAACAGTACAAGAATATAAATGGCAAGAAGTAAATGAAATGCAATAATACTGAAAAGATATCTGAAAACGAAAAAGGAATACACATGTATTAAAATGGTGGTGTCATACGTACATTTCTCAGCGAACTCTTTCTCTTTAACACTTGATACTTGAGTAATATGTGAGTGATTTGTACAAAATGAACACACAGAATCCTAACATTAAGACTCCTATTTATACTAATTTCGACCTTAACGGCCCTACGCTAATCTAATGCCACGTTTCTCATAAGAACTCCAGGGATGCCATCTGTTGTTAGACAGTTACGAAACCGTCTTCGAATTTCAAATCTTCCCGCCTAAGTCCTTCTTCGACGCGTGGCAGTGTATTTAACATTAAAACACTACGAAAACACGCTAACTAGTAATACTTTAACATATTTCATGAAATTCGCCTAAGTCTTCGAAGACATGCACTCCTATGAGCTTCAGTGTTCATCATCTCCGCTGTGACTTAGAAATCTTCACTCTCGAAGCATGGCCATCAGGAGCCATTTTCTTATCTTCAAATGATGGTCATCAGTAACCATCTCTTCTTCGAATTTTTATTCTTCGAAGAACCATATATTTGCAAAACGAAATCTTCAGCTAACAAATTTCCCCCAATAAATGCCTGTTTCGAAAAAACAAGAGAAATAGGCGTTTCTTGTCATTGTAAGATTTCGTTCCTTGCTACTCTTTGAAAGTTCCAAGATTGCTGACTAACGTCATAATCATTGATGACCCTGTTTTCAAAACGTCTTGTCATTTTCAAAGATGTCTTCTCATAACTTACATTCCCACGTTTTTGACCTTACTTCTTGATCATTATTCCTACATACTAGGAGTAAAGCTAATTTATTTGACCGCCGTTGGATTAAATCAAAACCCGCCGCGTGTCCTTTTGTTTTACCCAAAAGATTTAAAAAGGTTCCCGTTAAACCTTTAAATACCTGGTCTTCACTTTTATACAACTTTTCATTCCTATTTCTTCATCTTCTTCAACAGAATACTTTCTCAATCAAACTTCTCTATGGCTTCATCTTCAAATATTCTTCAACCTGTTCTAAAGCTCCAAACAACAACGCGGTCTGGGGAACGAGAACACATTCCAAACCCTAACACCGCAGAGGTGCGCGCAATTTACGCTTCTCAGGTACTCATCCCCTTTGAACTTTCTGGAAAACCTCTTGCTTTTATGGGTCCATTGCCAGGTGAAAGTAATCCATCTATAAACAAATTCTTCCCTTCTTATTACAAAACTAGACCCTTGGTTAGTAAGATTAAGATAGATGAAGATGGTCATTCCTCTTTAGGAGAACCTGATAATGCTGAAGAAACTTCAACTGCACCTCCTTTGGCTCTGGCACAAACTAGGTTAAACTATATGACCAACTTTGTAAAAGTATTTAGGTCAATCCCTTTAGCCAAAGATCCTGATCTATACTATGTCTGGTTAGAAAAAGTAGAGAAAAAGAAAGAATCTTTCTGGAAATCATTAGGAATATATGATTTGATTCAATTATCAAAAACAGGCTTAGAATATAACCAACCCATGTTAGTAGCAGCGGTTCATTTCTGGGATGCTTCCCACAACACCTTCCATCTTCCATGTGGGATGGTTACCCCCACTCTCTTTGATATAGCTGTTATTACAGGACTTCGACCAACTGGGGAGACCTTCGACCCCAATGATATGGATATTGATACTATTAGCTTTAATGAATCAACAGTTACTTATACTGCATTCATCCAAAAGTACCACAACACAACACAAGCAGAAGTTCCTGATGAAGAACATATTGCTTTTTTAGCACTATGGCTCTCGCGATGCGCTTTCTGCTCAAGATCCATACAGGTTGCAAAGAGGTATCTTTGCATGGCTAATCAGCTACATGCTGGAAAAAAGCTCAACCTAAGCCAATTACTCTTAAGATTTCTTTATGAAAACCTCAGCGAAGCCGCAAATCTTACCAAAAACTACCAAACTGGCACCCTACTTTTTGCTGGTCCTTTTTGGCTACTGCAACTGTGGCTTAACGCTACATTTGAAACTCACCTTCCCTTTCGAAGCAACATCAATGAAGAAGATAATAAAATTAAGAATCGAACTATAGAAGGAACTAGGTTGGCTTACCTAACGCCAAAAGAAGAAACTGGGAAACTTCGTGAACATTTTCTAGCATATACAATGATGTTCGCCCAGCGTAATCAGTTCGATCCTTCCATGGCTCCTTTTGTACACAGAACAATCGGTCCTGAATGGTTCACCCGAAGGTTCCCATCAACATCTCAGGATCAACAAACTGAGTCTATGGAAATTTGGGAAGCCTTTCTGACCCCAAGGTTGTTTTATCATCGTCTTCGACCATCAAAAATTCAATGCGTTCTCGTATGCTACCAACCAAATCTGGTCTCGAGACAGTTTAGGCTGGTGCAGGTAAAACCCAAGTGTTTATATGACAAAAGGAACCATCTGTGCTTCCATACCTTGCACCTGACTGAAAAGGAATGTGAATCAAAGATCAACAAATATGTTGGCGTCACCAATCTTTCTCCTATTTCCTTCGAACCTGCCTTTTACTCCACACCAGACTTTCACCAATGGTGGACGGATTACTATACTTCACAAATCTTTGACGCCGATAGTCTCACTCAAGAACTAACTACAGCTTTTGATGATGTGCAGGAGAATTTCCACAAAGGTACCTCGACTCATATTAAAGAAATCCAAGCTTTTCAAAAATTCTTTGAAACTATCCATCGGCCTGATGATCTTAGTCGGACCGTTCGTGAAGCTGCAATTATTTTACGCGAAAAGTTTTCCGCCAAACTGGATAAGTTAAAATTGCCCTCACATGTTCGACCAGAACTACGCTATGAAGTGGCTTTCAAACTTAATCCTCCAAAATTCCCTCCACTACCAAGTGCGGATTTTGGTGTGGCTCTGAGCCCTCCTTTTCCAAATTGGTTTGTGTGTGGCAACGTTTTAAAAGATCTTCAAGAAAGTACTAAAAAACGTGCTGATCGAGTGGTTCCAACTAAGCATACCCTAGATACTTTCAAAGGGCATCTTCATATAGATCTTGAACATGATCGTGTCTTGACCCCAATACCTGAAGGTTTGGACTCAGACAATCTTTCGACTGACTTTTCTTTTTTCTGTTGATATACTGATTCCAGTCCCAACTACAGCCGTTGCTCGAAGAAAGAAGATTAAAGAAGTTCCTACACAGAAGGACTCTGGGGCATCTAAAAGTAACAAGCCAAGTGAGAGTGATTCCATTGCCACTAGCAAGAAACCCACGGTACATACCCATTTTATATCATTAATCTCATATAATCTGTGAGTAGTGCTTATTTTACTCAATTTTATATTTCCCAGAATTCGAAACCCCCGGTAGGTTCGAAATGACAAGCCTCTTCAACAGTTGTCTCAGATGATGAAGACAAATCTCCTCCTCGTACCAGGCAAGGCCATAGAAAGAGACAGAAAGCTATTACTCCTTCGGGAAAAGAGAAAGGGCTAGGTTCCTCCAAAGTTGCTTCTCCTAGCGACAAGGCGTCTTCTGAGGAATCACCTTTAAAAACTGCCAGTAATGCCTTCGTTGTCGAAAGTCATAACTCAAGTCCAGACAATATTCCACCCAAGGTATTTGGGTTTCAACCCAAAATCATCTCATAATTTTAACTACATGATTAAGTTAACATCTTACCTTGTCATTGCAGGATGATACTGGCACTGCTACTTCAGGTCTTAAGACTTACAATTTCACCATTAATGTCGATAAACTTCAAGGTAATCATAACTCTTTCACTTTCATCGATAAACTTCTCAAGGCCTTATCGTTCTGACCAAGTCTGGTTTGTTTAATGCAGATATTTCCCAAAATAAATCCCATGTTCTCTCACCAGTTTTTGAAGATGCCGGGCCTCTTACCACCATCTTACCTAATGAGCCAGTCGAAGAAAGCCAATCTACTGACGAATCCCCAGCTACCCATCAAGATAAAAACCTGGAAGAAAATCATCCATTCTCAGGTAGTGACAACGTGAATCCACAACCACGTGGTAGTGAAGACACTGTATCCGAACAAGATGCTATGGAGGAAATTTCTAAACCAGATAAACACAATCCTCCAGAAACTTCAACTCTTGACACAGAAACTACTCCTGGGGCAACTTCGATGCCTGCCCCTGCGAAGCCCACTCCTTCGGAACTGGAACAGCTTAAGCAAACTGATCCTCTCAGTTTTCTAAAAGCTATGATGAATGTGAATACTACTTCGCCTTCAGAACTTGACATCTCTCCAGCTGTCCTTGTAGAATCTGGTGACAAGGAAGACATTCCTGACCTCCTTCGACAGATAAAAGAAAGATTCTTTGGGGTCAATCTTGTGGATGTTCTTAGTCAAGATCCTATTAAAAGTCATAACTTGAATCAACTCTTGAAGAAAGTGGATTTGTTTCGAGTCTCGAAAGAAGTTTCAGAGGTGATTGTTTTGCTAGGTTCTCTAGTTGAACAACTTCAAGATAATATTCTTCGAAAACAAAATATCGAAAAGCAACTATCTGAAAAAATAGCCTCTCATGACTCTTCATGGAACTCTGCTGTGGATGCAACGAAACAAGGTGAGGCCCTCAAGCTTAAACATTCAGAAAATCAGAAGGCATATGATAATTATGAGAAGGATATCAACTCCTGGAAACAAGAGATAAAAGCTCTCGAAGAAAAGATAAAGGAAGCTGAGAATTGTCAGGCAACCATACGAAAGGCCAATCAACAAGATCTGCTTGCAGTGGCGTAATTGGGGATTAAACACTTCGAAACCGCACAAAATTTAGTGCCAGAGATTGAAGGATTGAAGAAACACCGGGTGTTACTCGAACTTTGTATGTCTTCATGGGAAACTCAATATTTGAAGATCAAAAATAGTCTCCCTGAGGATTTCAACTAGCTGCTTCGAACTCTGTATTTTGTTGCACTTTTGTTTTGGTAATCGAACCTTTTATAAAAATATCTATCTGTATGCTTGACCTCTTTTTTTCGTCTATGTTTTCCATATTCGCAAGCACTATTTTTAGCAAATCTTTCATATTCTGCCAAAATATATATCTTCAGATTTTCCACAGTGATTCTAATCAATGCAACACATAACCCCGACCACTCTTCGCAGTATCTTTATTCTTAGACCTGACGTTTCTACTTCTCCAGCCGTAATCATTATTAAACAGTGACGTCACTTTCTTCAAAACGCTCATTTGAGACGTGCGTGCATCAGTTTCATGATTACTTTTTAACTTCCAAGGGCGGGAAACGGCGGAAGCCTTAACTCCCTTTTTGGAATACTAAACCGCAGTCCAATCAATCATTAAAACTTTAAACCACCCTTCATTACCTCAGGTCTATATAAAGGCCTAAGATCGTTTTCATTTCTCCATTCTTACATTTCCTCAAACACTAATAATAGAAGAGAGAAACCTTTTCTTCAAACTTTCTTTTCAAAAAAAATGGCTGCGCCTCTCTCTTACAACAACATAAAGGCTGTTATCAAGAAGGAGTTCAAACTTTGTGAGGATGAACTTGATAGCAACTTCATCACTCTTGGCAATCTCTTTGCTAACCAAGAACTGGATTTCTATTTTGGAGACATCCTGGAAGGTCCTGTTTACCCCAACATGCTTGCAGATTTCTGGATGTTTGCGTCTCTACGCATAGATCCTGAAGGGAGGACCACCATAGTTTCTGAGGTTCGACACGCTCATCTCAGCATCACTCCCACCACCATTGCTCACCTGATGAGATGCAACAACTCTGGGGAAACATTTGATGACAACAGCTTCAACATGACTACTCATCTTATGTTGAGGACTCTCATGGACAACGATCCTTTCAGTGCCAAGGTTATCAAGATCTGGCATCAAATGCTTGTGGGTAATTTCCGTCCTCGGAGGCTTGACGAAAAAAACATCATGGTCGAAGACTTGGAGTTTATTCTCTGTGGTCTTTGAGGGAAGAAGGTTAACTTCCCTTTGATGATTTTCAAAGGGCTTGTTGAGGTCGTTTCTGTGGCTACTGCCGGTCAGGGAAACGTAACCTGTCTTCCGTATGGTAGACTCCTCTCTTATATATTCCTTAAGAAGGGTGTCTTGAGGCGGATGCGCACTTCTGGATCCATGGACATGTTCGAGGCTGAAAGCTTGCCTGTGCTGTCCTTAGAAGGATTGGATCAGAGGATTAATTAGCCAATATTTGCCCTAGGTTTTTATGCTTTCCTTTTTTTTTATTTTCAGGAGTTCCTAGGTCATGTCCCCGGATCTCTTTTTGTAATGCTTGTACTTCTATGTTTCAATGACAAAATATTTTGGTGCTTCTCTGACTCTTTTTCTTAATTTACCATCTATTTTGATCGTAAAGCCATTTTGATCAATGCAACACATATACTTTGGTACATGTATGACCATTTTGGCTTTCGTAGTCCCCTGAATGTCTACGTTCTTGCAATCTTTACTTCGTACATGCTTGGTTTATATCTCTTTAGATATTTTCCGTTTACTCTCAAGATCCTACGATCTTCTGCTAACTCTTCAATTTCATAAGCGTTATTCGAAAATACCTTCAAGATTCGAAAGGGTCCTTCCCAGTGCGGGGACCATTTACCAAGTGCTTGATTCTTTCGATCTATAGGTAAAATAACTTTCCAAACTAGGTCATTACTAATAAACGTTTTACCTTTCACCTTTTTGTTCTATGCTCTGGATACTCTTTCCTTTTGCCTTTTTATCATTTCCAGCGCTCAAAGTCTGTCTTCATCCAAATCTACTAACTCATTCATCATTAACTCCCAGTATACGTTGGGAGGAATATCTTCTTGTCTTTGAACCCTTACTGACTGTAGATATATCTCGATTGGGAGTACTGCATCATGTCCAAACGTCAACTGGAAAGGAGTTGTGTTTGTAGCTTCTTTTGGAGATGTTCGACAAGCCCAAAGTGCTTGGTCCAAAGTTTTATGCCAATTCTTGGGTTTCTTTCCCACATGTTTTTTGATAAGGCCAATTATTATTTTGTTTGCTGCTTCAACTTGTCCATTTGCTTGAGCATAGTAAGGTGTAGAAGTAAATAACTTGAAACCTATTTCTTTGGCAAAGTCTTGCATCT
This sequence comes from Vicia villosa, assembly GCF_029867415.1. Taxonomy (NCBI): domain Eukaryota; kingdom Viridiplantae; phylum Streptophyta; class Magnoliopsida; order Fabales; family Fabaceae; genus Vicia; species Vicia villosa. Next base: position 13,330 of record NW_026705501.1, on the reverse strand, counting down.
TTCGTCCAGTAAAGACCGAACCTTGATCAGTTGTTATACTTTCTGGGATTCCAAACCTATATATAATATGTTTCTGAATAAACTCAATCACGACCTCTTGATCCACATTTGCTAGTGGTATTGCTTCGACCCATTTTGTGAAATAGTCTATTCCTACTAATATGTATCTTTGGCCTTTAGACGACTTAGGGTGAATTTCTCCGATCAAATCTAACGCCCATCCCCTGAAAGGCCAAGGTTTCACTATTGTACTTAATTCGTTTGCTGGGGCGTGCTGGATACCTGCATGTTCTTGACATTCTTGACACCCTTTTGCAAACTCTATGCAATCTTTTAACATGGAAGGCCAATACATTCCATAACGAATTAAAAGCCATTTCATTTTGTGTCCTGCTTGATGTGCACCACATGCCCCACTGTGTACGTTCGACAGAGCCAAGTATGCTTCTGCTTCACCTAAGCATTTCAACAATACCCCTTCAGGAGTTTTCTTGAATAATTCGTTTCCCATCAGGAAATATGACAGGGCTCTATATTTTATCTTCCTGTCTGTATCCGTCGAAGGGCTTTTTAGATAGTTTATTATTGGACTCCTCCAATCTGTATCTGCTAATGAGTCTATGTTTAGCACTTCGAATTCTCCTTCGTTGGCGTAACCCAACTGTGAATTCTCCAGATCACTTGGGGAAAGTTTAGTAGACATTGCTCTCCCTCTTACTTCAATCAATTCTTCTAACTTTTCTTTTGATACCTTGTATCCTGAAGCTAACTGCGCCAAGTCGTTTGCCTCTTGGTTATTCATCCTTGATACGTGTTTTAATTCCATATATTCGAATTTCTTGAGTAGCCTATTTGCTATGACAAAGTACATGATCAAATTTTCTTTGATGCACTTGTATTCCTTTGTTAGTTGTTTAATGACTAATTCAGAGTCCCCTCTAATTTCGACTCTGGTTGCCCCCAATTCTAACAAAGCTTCAAGTCCAGCTATTAATGCTTCGTACTCAGCTTCGTTGTTGGAGCATAGCGGACCCTCGATTTTATACTTGAGCTTTGTTGGAATTCCATCAGGAGAAATTATCAACAAACCAACTCCGGTTCCCTCTCTGTGCGTTGAACCGTCGAAGTATAACTTCCAAGGTTTTAAACCCACATACTGTTGATGACTCTCAGCTACTGCATGGTCGACAATGAAGTCTGACACAATTTGACCTTTCATTGCCTTGAGAGGCTGAAATATTAGTGAATATTCAGTTAGGGCTAAAGCCCATTTACCGATTCGACTATGCAGTATAGGCTTGGATAACATATGCTTAATAACATCACAATGAGACGAAACATAAACATCAACTGGCTTTATATAATACTTAAGTTTGATACAAGAGAAATACAAGCAAAGGCAGAGTTTTTCTATAGCGGTATATCTAGTCTCTGCATCATTGAGTACTCTACTTAAGTAATAAATGGCTCTTTCGATGCCGTTCTCATCTTCTTGCGTCAGCATGCTGCCTATTGTTTTATCTGAAGCTGAAATATATAGGCGCATGTGCTTCTTCCCATTTGGGGGAGATAGAATTGGTGGACAAGTCAAGTATTGCTTGATTTTATCAAAAGCTTCTTGATGTTCAGCATTCCATTCGAATTTTCCTTGCTTAAGCCGCAGTAGAGGTGAGAAGGCTTGTTGGTTTCCATTATAGCTTTCGTCTTATTCTGGTTAATTTCTATTCCCTTTTTGTGGACTACGAAACCCAAGAAATCACCTGCCTGCACAAAGAAAGCACATTTGAGGGGGTTCATCTTCAAGCCATGTTTCCTCATCCTTTCGAATGATTGGCTCAGATGATTGAGATGAGTTACATCTGAGGTGGATTTTACCACAATGTCATCTATATATACTTGCATGAATGTTTCTATGAAGTCATGGAATATAGAATTCATTGCTCTTTGATAAGTTGCCCCAGCATTTTTTAAACCAAACGGCATTACAATCCATTCGTAAGTACCTATTGCCCCTGGGCAACGAAACGCGGTTTTGGATACATCATCTTCTGCAATAAAGATCTGATTGTATCCAGAATATCCATCTAACATGCTCAAATACTCGAAGCTTGCGGCTGAGTCTACTAGCATTTCTGCCACAGGCATGGGATACTCTGATGGAATAAGGTGCGACACAACAAGGGGGGTTGGATTGTGTCCCTTTTAAAATTTATCTTAGTATTTAAAAAGGTTGCCTTTAATAAGAAGAAAGTGATTAGTGAGGTCTTTAGAGATTTAAATAATTAGTGTTAATGTGTGTGATAAAGTATAGTGTATGAATAATATAAGAATAGGACAATAAATAAAGAACACAAGAAAACTTATCCTGGTTCACCAACTTGGCTAGTCCAGTCCCCACACCCTGTGAGATTATCCTTTATCAAATACTTCTTACACTAGCTTTTTCTTCTATGTATTCTTAGCCTCACCAGGCTTACACTTCTGAATGGTATAGCTTACAGATAGCTTACAAAATGATTAGTTCGTATATCTATGATATACTTTGTAGTCTTAGGAGGTTTACAATAAATTCCTAAATAATCTCCATATGGCAGTGAGTATTTAAATATAGAATATGTATGATAACTCTTAATATATTTTGATCACTATATGGTAGTGAGAGCTAAGGATAATATATAGAGAGTATGATTGCTTTGTGAATAAAGACTTTGGTTTTTCTTTGTATGCTTGTGGATATTTTCGGTGCATGAGAATGAAGCATAAGCCTTGTATTTATAGAGCAAAGCAAAGGAGGAGGAAGTGCCGAGAGTTTCTCATGAGAAGTGCTGGCAGCTTTGGACTTGGTCTTGGCTTGACTTGGTACTACTGACAATCTGCAAGTTCTGACATTTGACCATTTCAACAAAGACTTATTCTTGGCAAAGTAAATCTGGAGGAGTAACTCTGGGACGAGTAACTCTGGGACAAGTAACTCTGGGACGAGTAACTCTGGGACGAGTAACTCTGGGACGAGTAACTCTGGAACACGTAACTCTGGGACTAGTAACTCTGGGACGAGTAACTCTGGAACACGTAACTCTGGGACTAGTAACTCTGGGACCATGGTTCTGGAGAGTAACTCTGGGGCCATAATTCTGGAGAGTAACTCTGGGACTGTCATTCTGAAGAGTAACTCTGGGACCATAATTTTGAAGAGTAACTTGTTTAACTTCTGAGAATCCATATGTTCTTAAAGCTTTGTTCTTTGTCAGCTCAATCTTGAATCATCATTTTAACTCTTTGTTTGATAGAGACCATAAATTATTTAGATGATTAATTGATGAAATCACTTTGGAGTTTCTTTAGATAAAATAGTTTGTAATATTCAAAACATTAACAGAATATGTTTCAACATTCTCCCCCTTTTTGAATGGTGACAAACTTTTTATTTTAATTTCTTTGAGTAAGGACTTTGAAACTCCCCCTGAAAAGATGCATACTTTGAAAGGGCAAATGCTCCCCCTCAATGTTAGTTCATATATAGTAAATAAATTTATCAGCATTTGAAACACATGTTGATTAGATAGCAGTTTTTGATTAATGTTTGAGGAACAATATATTAATTTTACATCAATATTTTGATACACAAACACAAAAAGATCCTAGAGGATTACTGCTAAATATAATGCAAAGTCCTAGTGAACTAAAGATAAATAAAGTACAAAGAACTTAAACAAGACAAAGGTTTGGTCAAAGCTTGTTCTCCCCCTTTTGTCATACATACAAAAAGACAGGGGGCACCAAAAGATAGATGACGAGAAGATTAAGAACCAGATTGTTCAACATCAGATGTTGCCTCAGAAGATAATGGCAGAAATGGAAACTGAATCTGAGAGGGATCCGGAGGAGGCATTCCTGGAAACCTCGGGCATACTTGTTCAGTGACATAATCAATCCAGAATTTTTGGTAAGCCATTAACTGCTTTTGGAGAGCTGTGTAGGATCGAAGGTTGACGCACTGATGGGGGTTAACCGTTTCAGATGAGGTTGCAGATCGAGGATAAACGGGAGGACGATTACCAATGCTTGGGAAGTTGTTAAAAAATGAGGATGTGATGGGAATCTGAGGAAGGGTATTGGAATTATCGGTGGTGTTTCTAGGAGGTGATGAGTCATACCTCGGAGCAAGTAGTGTTTGAACATTGAAGGAGTTATCATCATCTTCCTTTGGAGAAGAAAATATTGGAGAGTTTGTTTGGAAGACATAAGGATCAGGTTGTGGAACAGAAGGCATGGCGTGTGATTCTATAGGATCATCTTGTTCAGATATCTGAACGGAGTTATTAAAAAAAGCTTCAATCTGAGCAGTGAGATCATTGGAGTCTGTATGATTGATGGAGGAGAGTTGAATTCTTCTAGGAGAAGGTTCTTTATAGGAATTTTGAGAGTTCAGAGGTGAGGTCGTGGAGAGAGGATTTGTTGTCATAGTAGGGGAAGTGTATGTGGCAACATGGGGAATAATTGAAGTTTGTTGATTTGAAGTGGGTGGAGTTAATAATTCAGCCTCAAGCATGGATATGAGTGAGGACAGCTGAGCTGAAGCAGGATTGTGAGGAGATATTGGTGAGGGTGGTTGATGAGCTGAAGCACTAGGAGGACTTGAGAGAAGGTTTTCAAGAGCGAAAATGTTGATCATGTCAGTGTTAGAAGTCTCTAGGGTTGGAGGACTTGAAACATTTGAGAGAGTTTCAGTTTGGAGAGAAACCGGAGCTTGAGTGATGACAACTGTTTGTGGTGAGGATTCTACTGGGATTGGTGATGTAGATGTGAGGTCAATGCATTGTGTGGTTTCAGGAGATTGTTTATCTGTTTCCTTTTGGTTTGGAGATACGGATTTAGAGGCATCAGGAGAGATTGGTGAATATTTTTGTGGAGATTCTAGGTCAGCAGTGTTTGGAAGAGCTACAGATAGTGGAATGGGAGAATTTGTGGTCAGGCTGTTTGGAGAGTTAGGAGATTCAGTACCTGTTGTTAAAGGTTCAGTCGGAGCATATTGCTTGACAAGACGCCTGCGCTTTGATTTGGCCTCAGGTTTAGGTGATGGTGCTCGCTTGAGTGAAGGAATTTTCATGCGCTTCAGCTTGGAGGCATCCAGTATTTTGTTGATTTCGAAGGAGTCTTCATCATCCAGAGGAACATTAAAGTGCTTGAATATTTTGGTAAGAAGCATACCATAGGGGGCGCTTCTTGCTCTAAGACCAGTGTGTTTAATGTAATTGAGCACCAAATATCCTATATTGAGAGGAGTTTTCTTTGAGAAATGATAGATAACAAGGAGGTCTTTATCAGTGACTCGTTCCATACTGCCTTTTCTTGGAAGGATAGTGTGAATGCAGAAGTTATGAATGATATGGCTGAGGGGTTCAAGGTTGGCAGACACAAAACGGTGAGTTTGATGTTTGGTGATGGAGAGTCTGTAGGATTCAATGTCTAGGTCATAAGATGAGGGCCAGTCATCATTAAAGAGATGAAGTCCATTGTTTGGGACATGCAAAATATCACAAAGGAGCTCTGGGGTTAGGGTTATTTGACGACCCTTTACAGATGAGATGAGCTGTGTATCACTTTTAGAGGGTTTAATAGCAGCAAAAAAATTTCTAACTAGTCTAGGGTAGAAGACATCAGAGAGTTGGAGAAAGTTGGTCCAACCTGTGGCTATTGCAAGCTCGTTTATGTCGTATCCCCAGATAGAGTAACTATCCAAGTTGACGGTTTTGCCGGCCACGATAGGAAGGGAGCGCCATTTTTCATTATAGAGAGCACGAACATCATCATCAGATATGAATTCGTTGGTTGAGATTTCAGATGGATGGTCATAGGCTTGGAAAGACGATGAGACGAGAGAGGTTCCTTCGCTCGATTGAGTGGAAACGTGTGAGGAGGATGGTTTGGTGGGTTGAGGAGCAGAGACGATCTGGGTTGAGGGAAGAAGATTAGGGTTTTGAGATTCTTCTGTAGTTTGCTCAGAGGGAGTTGGATCGTGAGAGATGTTTGCATCTCGAGCTGAGCGACGGGTGGGAGTGGTGGGTGTTGGTCGAGAGTCAGTGGTTTTCATGGTGGTTTTTTGTCGAGTGGTGGTGGTGCGGCGCTTGGTGGGTGGTTTTTCCATGGAAAGGGTTTTCTGTGTTTTGGACGGAAGAGAGAATGTGGTATCAGCAAATGGAACAATGATAGTTATAAGTTTGAATACCATTTGAAAGGTTTAAGAGAAATTAAGTTGAATCATTAGAGATTATTGGGAAGAGCAAGGATTTGATGGGAAGTTGGTAGAGGATGTACTGATTTGATTGGTATGGGAAGAGGCAGCTTTTTTGTAATGATGAAGAAGTATAGAGAAACGAGAAGGACAAGGGAGAAACACACGTGATTCTTTGGACAATGCTTATTAATAGCAAGTTTTGATTTAATTGAATTCTAATTATTAATAGCAACAAAATAATGCATATATATATTAAGATATTTTTATTATTTTTTTTTAAAGGAATAATAGGTAAAGGAAAAATAAAAAGGAGCTATATTTACTTAGGTATTTTGATAATAGATAATTTTGATTTTAGAAAATTAAATCTATCTTCCACTAGAGGTTTGGTGAAAATATCTGCTAATTGATTGTTTGTATCTACAAAAATGAGTTCTATGTTTTCTTTTTGAACGTGATCTCTTATAAAATGATGTTTTATTTCAATGTGTTTAGATCTCGAGTGTTGAATAGGATTTTTTGACAAGTTTATAGCACTGGTATTATCACAAAAAATTGATACCTTGGAGTATTGAAGTGAGTAGTCTTCCAGTTGATTTTTTATCCATAAAATTTGTGAGCAGCAATTTGCAGCAGACACGTATTCTGCTTCAGTTGTTGATAAGGCAATTGTATTTTGCTTTCTGCAAGACCATGTAATAAGAGCTTGTCCTAGGAATTGACAGGCTCCACTTGTACTTTTTCATTCTATTTTATCTCCAGCATAATCAGCATCACAGTAAGCTATTAAGTTGATGTGATTTCCTTTTTCATACCATAGGCCAATGTCAGTGGTACCAACGAGATATCGAAATATGCGTTTGACAGCAGTTAAATGTGATTCCTTAGGGTCAGTTTGAAAACGTGCACAAAGACCTACTGAAAAGACAATGTCAGGTCTACTGGCAGTTAAATATAATAATGAACCAATCATACCTCGATATTCTTTTTCTGATACAGATAGTCCTTGTTCATCTTTATCAAGATTTGAAGAGGGATGCATAGGTGTTACCATAATTTTTGCTTCATTCATTCCAAATTTTTTTAATAAATCTTTAATGTATTTTTCTTGACATATGAAAATGCCATTTTTGAGTTGTTTTATTTGTAAACCCAGAAAGAAGTTGAGTTCACCCATCATACTCATTTCAAATTCACTTTGCATCAGTTTTGAAAAATCATCACACATTTTTTCATTTGTTGACCCAAATATGATGTCATCAACGTAAACTTGAACTATTAGTAAGTCATTTTTGTGTGATTTTTTGAAAAGAGTTGTATCAATTTTTCCTCTGAGAAAATCATTTTTAATGAGAAAAATACTAAGTCTTTCATACCAAGCTCTAGGAGCTTGTTTAAGACCATATAATGCTTTTGTTAGTTTGAAAACGTGATTAGGATGAGAATGTTTTTCAAAGCCAGGTGGTTGATGAACATATACTTCCTCGTTTAGGAACCCATTTAAAAATGCACTTTTTACATCCATTTGAAAAAGTTTAATATTTTTATGAGCAACATATGCTAAAAGAATTCGAATAGCTTCTAACCTTGCCACGGGTGCATATGTTTCATCATAATCTATACCTTCTTGTTGATTATAACCTTGAGCTACGAGTCTAGCTTTGTTTCTGATTACTTTTCCATTTTCATCAAGTTTATTTCTGAACACCCATCTTGTACCAATAATAGTCTTATCTTGAGGGTAAGGAACTGGTTTCCAAACTTGGCTTTTCTCAAACTGAGATAATTCTTCTGTCATGGCTTCCATCCAAGATTCATCTTTTAATGCATCATTGATATTCTTTGGTTCTACCTGAGATATCATTGCCATGTTATTAGAGTTATCTTTAAAGAAATTTCTAGTTCTTACCTGATCAGAGGTGTCTCCTATTATTTGTTCATGAGGATGATCAGTTACACTTTTCCATCCTTTTGGAGGATTTGCTGTAGGTTGTTCAGAGTTGTTTTTAGCTTCTTGGATAATGTTCATAGTGTTGCTTGTATCTGTTGATTGAGTGTTAGGAATTGCTTCTAAATCGGTTACTTCATCCTCGTGAGAATTTTCTAAAGCTGCAACATTTAGTTCATCAAACATAACATGCATGCTTTCTTCTACACATTGATTTTTCAAATTGTAAATTCGGTAACCTTTTGATGTTGAGGAATAACCAAGAAAAATGCCTTTGTCAGATTTTGAATCAAATTTTCCTAGAGAATCTTTGTTGTTAAGAATATAGCAATAGCATCCAAAGATATGAAAGTATGAAATATTTGGAGTTCTATTTTTCCATAGTTCATAAGGAGTTTTCTTCAAGATTTTCCTTATGGTTACTCTATTTAAAACATAGCAAGAAGTATTGATAGCTTCAGCCCAGAAATATTTTTCAACATTTGATTCATTTATCATAGTTCTAGCCATTTCTTGTAAAGTTCTATTTTTCCTTTCTACAACACCATTTTGTTGAGGTGTTCTTGGACAGGAGAAATTGTGAGATATACCATTTTCATCAAAGAAAGTTTTAAAGGAAATATTTTCAAATTCTCCTCCATGATCACTTCTTACAGCGACAATATTTGAGTTTCTTTCGTTTTGAACTTTTTTGCAAAAGATTTTGAATGCTTCAAAAGAGTCATCTTTATTTTTCAAGAAAAGTACCCATGTGTACCTTGAGAAATCATCAACAATGACAAAGCCATATCTTTTCCCACTTAGACTTGAAGTTTTTACAGGACCAAACAAATCAATATGAAGGAGTTCCAAAGGTTTGTGTGTTGACACAATATTTTATGAATGAAAACTACTTTTGACCTGTTTGCCTTTTATGCAAGCTTCACAAATTGAGTCTTTTTCAAAGTTTAGTTTGGGAAGACCTCTAACAAGATCTAATTTTGAAAGTGTTGAAATATTTTTCATACTTGTATGACCACATCTTCTGTGCCATAGCCATTTATCCTTTTCTTTGGATAAAAAGCATGATTCAGATGAAAGATCATCTAAATAAAATATATAAAGATTTTTGTGCCTTTTTCCTAAAAAGAGAATTTTGTCAGAAGATGGGATTTTAACAATACATGAATTTTGATTAAAAATAACTTCATAGCCATCATCACATAGTTGACTAATGCTAAGAAGGTTGTGTTTTAAGCCTTCCACGTATTGCACATTGTTTATAAAGATAGTACCTTTTTTACCTATGGAACCAATACCTTTGATTTTTGCTTTATCATTGTTTCCAAAAGTTACAGTTCCACCTTCTTTATTTTTGAAAGAGACAAAGCTTTCCCTATCTCCAGTCATATGTCTTGAGCAACCACTGTCCAAGTACCAAGGCTTTTTCTTGAGGGTCAGAAGACATTCCTGCATTATGTGTTAGTAGCCTTTTAGGTACCCATATTTCTTTGGGTCCTTTGTTGTTAGAAATATGATCATTTGATATATTGGTTTTCTTTTTGAAATAACAATGTTTTTCAAGATGATTGGTTTTCTTGCAATAACAACATTTTGGTTTGATAATGTTTTTCTCCTTTAAAATAGTTTTTTCTTTTATTTGGGCCTTGGTTCTATTTTTATTTGGAAGAAAAAAATTCTCATAAATCATTTGATTTTCAGATTGTTTAAATCCTAATCCAGCTTTATCAAAGACCCCTGATTGAGATCCCATTATTTTTTGAAATGTTTCAGTAGATTTCACAAATGAGGTTATATCTTTAGTGAGAGTTTCTACTTGATTTTCAAGACTTTCAATTTTATCTTGATTGTTAAGAGGTTTGATTTTTTCATTAATAACTTTCTGAAGTAATGACAAATAAGAATATGCCTTTTGTAACTCCTTAATGGTTTCTAAATGTTTTAAGTTGGATTTTATTAGATCTTCTTTTTCAGTTTTAAGAGTATGAATTTGTTCTTTTTGAAATAGGCATTTTTGAGTTAAGATATTTGAATCTTCCAATAAGTTGTCAAATAATATTCCTATTTCTTTGCAAGTATAACAAGAGTTTAGTGTACTTACCTCTTCAGAATCGGAGTTAGTCATCAAGCATAAGTTAGCTTCCTCATCTTCAGCTTCAGAGTTAGAGTTTTCTGAGTCATCCCATTGTGCAAGCATAGATTTCTTTTTAGAGGAAAAATTCCTATGAGTTTTGAGTGGGCATTCTGTTTTGAAGTGTCCAAGTTTGTTGCATCCATAACATGTAATCTTGCTTTTATCAATCTCAGGTTTCTGGTAATCTTTCCTGGGTTGAAATGACTTTCTGTTTTGATTTCTTTTTAAAATCATTTGTTGAATTCTTCTAGAGATTAAAGCCAGATCATTTTCATCCTCAGATAGAAATCCGGTCTCTTCTTCAGTTGTTCCTTGTGAGGTGGAGATTTGAGATGCAGAATTATGAGAGGTTTTAAGAGCTATCATTTTACCTTTTCTTTGTGGTTTATCTTCATTGAGGATACTTTCATGAGCACGAAGAGATCCTATAAGTTCTTCAACTTGTAGAATCTTTAGATCTTTTGCTTGTGAGATAGCTGTTACCATAGGTCTCCAAATCTTTGGGAGACATCTTAGAATTTTTATAATTCTTTCATGAGCAGAATAAGCTTTTCCCAGTGATCTTAGTTCATTGACAATTATAGTGAATCTAGAGAACATTTCATCTATGGTTTCTTCTTCCTTCATTTCAAAGGTTTCAAATTTCCTGACTCCTAGATCAATTCTTTCTTCTTTAACATGATTTGTTCCTTCATGATGTATTTTGAGAGCATCCCAGATTTCTTTGGCAGTTGTGCATTCTTCTATCCGGTCGTATTCTTCCCTGCTAAGAGCACATGATAATATAAATTGAGCTTTAGAGTTTAGTAGTACCTTGTCGTTTTCTTCTTTTGTCCATTGTGACTGAATTTTTGGAACTGACGCAGCTGTGTCTGTTGCAGTAGTCATTGGTGTGTAGTTGCCATTTTCGACTACAGACCACATGTTGTTATCTTGAGATAGTAGAAACAATCTCATCTTACCTTTCCAGTAGTAGTAGTCAGAACCATTAAAGTAAGGAGGCCTATGTGATGATCCTCCTTCAGCAATAAACTTTGTATCAGCCATTTCCTGTTTGATCGATTAACTCTAACACGGTTAAGTGTTCTGTATATTCAGATCCCGATGCTCTGATACCAATTGATGGAATAAGGTGCGACACAACAAGGGGGGTTGGATTGTGTCCCTTTTAAAATTTATCTTAGTATTTAAAAAGGTTGCCTTTAATAAGAAGAAAGTGATTAGTGAGGTCTTTAGAGATTTAAATAATTAGTGTTAATGTGTGTGATAAAGTATAGTGTATGAATAATATAAGAACAGGACAATAAATAAAGAACACAAGAAAACTTATCCTGGTTCACCAACTTGGCTAGTCCAGTCCCCACACCCTGTGAGATTATCCTTTATCAAATACTTCTTACACTAGCTTTTTCTTCTATGTATTCTTAGCCTCACCAGGCTTACACTTCTGAATGGTATAGCTTACAGATAGCTTACAAAATGATTAGTTCGTATATCTATGATATACTTTGTGGTCTTAGGAGGTTTACAATAAATTCCTAAATACTCTCCATATGGAAGTGAGTATTTAAATATAGAATATGTATGATAACTCTTAATATATTTTGATCACTATATGGTAGTGAGAGCTAAGGATAATATATAGAGAGTATGATTGCTTTGTGAATAAAGACTTTGGTTTTTCTTTGTATGCTTGTGGATATTTTCGGTGCATGAGAATGAAGCATAAGCCTTGTATTTATAGAGCAAAGCAAAGGAGAAGGAAGTGCCGAGAGTTTCTCATGAGAAGTGCTGGCAGCTTTGGACTTGGTCTTGGCTTGACTTGGTACTGCTGACAATCTGCAAGTTCTGACATTTGACCATTTCAACAAAGACTTATTCTTGGCAAAGTAAATCTGGAGGAGTAACTCTGGGACGAGTAACTCTGGGACAAGTAACTCTGGGACGAGTAACTCTGGGACGAGTAACTCTGGAACACGTAACTCTGGGACTAGTAACTCTGGGACGAGTAACTCTAGAACACGTAACTCTGGGACTAGTAACTCTGGGACCATGGTTCTGGAGAGTAACTCTGGGGCCATAATTCTGGAGAGTAACTCTGGGACTGTCATTCTGAAGAGTAACTCTGGGACCATAATTTTGAAGAGTAACTTGTTTAACTTCTGAGAATCCATATGTTCTTAAAGCTTTGTTCTTTGTCAGCTCAATCTTGAATCATCATTTTAACTCTTTGTTTGATAGAGACCATAAATTATTTAGATGATTAATTGATGAAATCACTTTGGAGTTTCTTTAGATAAAATAGTTTGTAATATTCAAAACATTAACAGAATATGTTTCAACATACTCATCTTTAGGGGTGGCTGCATTAAGATCACGAAAGTCTATGCATACTCTTAATGAACCATTCTTTTTAATTACAGGCACTATATTAGCAATCCATTCAACATACCTTGTAGTTTGGATGAACTTGCAGCGTAGAAGCCTTTCGACCTCTGCTTTAATCTTCGAATGAATCTCTGGCGCGAATCTCCTGGGAGTCTGCTTTATAGGCTTCTTTCCTTCCTTTATTGGTAGTTTTAATTCGACCAAATCTCTTCCTAGACCAGGCATCTCGTCATAATCCCAAGCAAAACAATCTTTGTTTTCCTTCAACAGTTTGATGACCGTTGCCTTTAATTCTGGTTCTAGTTTCGTGCTGATATATGTTATTCTTTTTTGATCTTCGTCTCCAAGATTCACTTCTTCGAGTGGATCTTGAGCTAACATCTTTATATTTGGTGCCATTGGATCTTTTTTGAATCCCAAAGGCTCTTCATCGTAAATTGCATCTAACCTTTGACTCGATTCTTCTCTTATGGTTCTTTCGACTTGAAACGAATCTTCAGAAGATTTGGAATTCATATGTATCTCTAAGTCTGTGTCTTCCTTCTTGGTTAGACCTGTGTCAATCTTCGCATTTGATAGTTCGGCCTCGAGAGCCGCCTTTCTTTTATTCTCGGCCACGTAA
>NW_026705500.1:0-150738 GCF_029867415.1 Vicia villosa | reverse complement strand
GCCGAAATCTTTTCAAAGAAAGAAAACTCAGACATTATTAATGTCATCGTCCCAGCCTGTCGGCCGTTCTGTTGGATAATTCTCCAATGGTGTTGGATCTGCTGGGCCATCCATGATCTCTCTATCCCACTGGAATCCATTTGGGTGTAGAGTTAAATAGTACAACGCATTCTTATTTGGGGTGTACATCTCTTCTGCCGCATGACAAGGACTTATGTTTGCCAAATTCCTATCGAAGTTAGTTTTATTAACCTGGTTAACTTCAGCCATATAGTAGCTCTGATCTCCTTCGATATTCTCTACTATACCGTCTTCCCTCCAAATTGTCACCCTTTGATGCATTGTTGAGGGCACAACTGCCACTCCATGAATCCATTCTCTACCAAGCAAAAGGTTGTAGTTTGCTTTTGCTGGTATAACCATAAACATAGTTGGCCTCGTGACTGAGCCTACTGTCAAATTGACCTGAACAACTCCTAGTGTTTGTCCTATCTTGCCTTCGTAGTTAGATAAAACCATGTTATGTGGCCTTATATCAGTATCGAACATACCAATTCTTTTTAGCATGTATTGAGGCATTAGGTTCACTGCTGCTCCCCCATCAACTAGGACTTTATTGATGCCAACGTTCTCAATTTTAGCCCTGATATAGAGTGGCTTCAAATGATTTCGCATACCTTCATCAGGCCTTTCGAAGAAAGCGTTCTGTTCTTCAACTGCACCGTTATTCAGCACATAATAACACACCGGTTTGTGTTTTGCCATTTCTTCGATGTCAGCCTCCTCGCAGTCTTCAACTTCCGTTTCCTGATTGAACTCATGAGGAAGCACGGACACCACATTGTAGTTGAGGTTTATGGATGACACTCCATCAGAATCAAAGTCATTTGTCATTCGATCTTCTTCTTTCCAAGAACTAGAATGCATCTTTTCTTCTTCATCCAAGATCTTTTCAGCTTCGAATAGCCTGCGTTCCACTGGAGGTTTGTCTGACTTTGCCCCCTGGCGTGGGACTTGGTTGCTACTAGACTCTATAGCTTCTCTTGGCCTGTATTCCTTTTGAGCCTTTTTTATTCTCTGATGCCTTCTCCACTAGGATCGGGACATAGGATTTTTTCCTTTGTAATTCTCCAATCGATACGCCTCTCAGTTTGGTTTTTGAAATTGCTTCCTGTATGCCATTGCAGTTCTTCCTCCTTGGTCCCAACTCCGCCATTTGTTTTCTCTTGCACCAGCTTGCACCCATCTATCCCTGGGTGCATCTGCAGGGACTTTGAATGTTACCTTTCGAACTCTGGGGTGTGGACTATCAGGTCTCTTCGTAGGAGTCCATATGTCAAAACCGTATAGGTTAGGACGCAACCCCTGAGTTTCTCGACCCATGTAGCAGTACACACGTTCGAAGGATCGTGCCAGCATTTCATCATAGACTGCCCCACATCTGGGACATAGTGCAACTTCAGTATTTCCTTTGTGACATCTGACCAAAAATCCTACTAAGCTCTCCTCCATCCTTGGGTACACTTGTAGTAGGGGATTTGGTTCTCTTCCTGGGTGTTCCCATCTTTCGCGTCGAGCCCTTTCGAAGTTAGCTTCGACCCTTCGATTCAGCATGATCGAACACCTTGGACACATCCATTGTTTTCCACCGTTCCTCTCATGACAACCCCAAAGGTAGTCCTTGAAGCTTTCTCCTCTTAAAGGAACTTCAATACCCCCTTTTTGCCTTGTTAGCCATGTCTCTAACTCACCAAATTCAGAAACTGGACGTCTGGCGTTGACCATGTTAACGACTGCTGGAGGAACTTCAGAGATCTGGATTTTCTGGAGTTTCATTCTGAGGTCTTCAGTGGCCTCGCTGTTCTCTCCCCTCGAAATTTCAGTTATCTCTGTCCTTGGAGATTCTTCGACATCAGTATCGAAGATTATATGGTTATTCAGACTCTCAGTAGTCTGCTCTCCATCGAACACTGCCTTAGCTTCTGCACCTTCGACTTCAGATGCCTCCACCATGTTGACATCCACTGGCTCACAGAGGCTAGCATCAACGATGTTCAGAGGATTGGTATCGACCTTCATGTGACTCTTGGTCTTGTCAGCAAACTTCAACCTCCCATCTTTGATAGCATTTTGAATTAGATCCCTGAAAATAAAACATTGTGAAGTTTTATGGCCTAAAAAACCATGATATTTGCAAAAACCTCTCTTCTTTCGTTGTTCTAATGGAGGAATTTTGGAATTTGGAGGCAGTCTCATTTGGCCATCTCTAACTAGTAAATCAAATATCTCGTCACATTTGGTGATGTCGAATGTGTAAGTTTTCTTAGGGAACCTATCATTCTTATCGTTTTCTACTGGGTTTTTTCCATTTGCAGGGTTGAGTAATTTGCAGGCATAAGGTGGCGCTTCTCTTAATTCAGCCACATCTATTTCGACTTCTTCAGGGTTGTATGAGTCGCTAAGAGACTCATCACCAGCGTCCTCTGCTTCGACATATGCTACCCTTTCCTTCTTATAGTTTTTATTTGCCCTAACCTTTTCTGCCTTCAAGCGTTCGACTTGTCGAACCCTATCTGCTAACTGGGCCATATCCCTAAGATACTGAGTATCTAATTTCTTTCTAATTGAATAATCTAAACCTCCCGCATCCATTTCGACTAATTCATGTTCTGGGACAGTTGTGAAACATCTAGATTTCAACAGACGGAACCTATTCAAGTAATCATCAATCGGTTCTGTAAACTTCCTCTTAATACTAGCCAATTCCTTCAAACTTATCTTGGTTTGACCCATATAGAATTGTTCATGGAATAACCTTTCCAAGTATGCCCATGCATCTATCGAGTTTGGTGGCAAAGTGGTGAACCAAATGAACGCATTCTTTGTTAGCGAACTAGGGAAGTATTTGATCCGTAAATCCTCGTTCCCTGCTAAATCCCCTGCTTCTGTCAAATATCTGGCAATATGTTCCACAGTTGACTCGCTAGTTTCGCCTGAAAACTTTGTAAACTTAGGTACCTTAGTGCCCCTAGGCAATTCTGTCTGCATAATGTAATCTGATATGGGGGACGTATAGTTTGGACGTCGAAGTCCAGTACTAAGGCCATTATTGGCCATAACCCTTTCTATCATGGCAGTTAGGTTATTTTCCGTAGCCAGATTATCCCTTCTGACTCTCTGGACAATCTCATCTGGATGTTCGTTCCTACCCACAATCCTTAATCTGGGTCGCTCTTCTTCTTCCGTTTCCTGTCGAATGGGAATGGTTCTTTGATTCGAAGCCTCTAAATTAATCACTTGAGTTCCTTCGATCGTTTCTGTTCTTCGTGAGGGGCCTACATCCCTAGTGGCTGTCCTAGATGGGGGATCCACATCTTGTATACGCTCCAAAACAGGCCTCACTTCTTGATTCGAAGGCTGTTTGTCTTTTCTTCTAGGTGGTGGCACTCCCATGAAATCTGCCATTCGATTCATTTGAGATGATATCTTTTGGAAAGTCTCCACGTTTTCCCGATTTGGACTAGCAATATTCGTCGCTAGTGGGTTCAAAATTGAAGCCAACTCTTTGGCCAAAGCCCCTAACATATCATGGTTGCTTGCATCCATTTCTTGCCGGAATGCTGCTTGGTTACTTGTGGTAAACATGGGTACCTGGGTAGAAAAACTAGTGTTGTGTGCACTTCGACCCACTGAACCAACATTTGGCGAAAACGTCGCATTATTAGTTGTAGCGTATGTAGGCCCAGCCCCTCGTACGCCTGTTCCATATGGGTATGGCATTCCGTATGGGTTATTTGGCCTCCATTCGAAAGCAGAGTTTGTGCCTTGACTAAACAAGTTATTTGCAGCATTTGTCGAGGAAAATGGTATATCCTCTGCGCTTGTGGATGAAGGTGCAGTGGTCGACACTGAAACTGGAACAGTCCCTAATGGTCCTGTATTATTCTCAGGGATGGCCTGGGAATTATCTGCAGGTCTTGACCCATTTGGACCTGGTATATCCCGTGCTCCTTGAGTGGAAGTCGAATTTGCTGCGCCTGATCCTGAACCTTGTGGGGGATCTTGATCTCCCCCTGCACTGGTCGTGACGACCATTTTCTTGTTGTACCTTCGTTTGGGAATCGGTGGTGCACTGTTCGTTAACTTACCGTTCCTAAGGTTCATACAAGGTCTTGATATTTTCTAGACAAAAATAAAACAATTGATTAAAAACAATCTGGTTGACACAGTCCCACTGGGCGTGCCAATTTGTTTACGGTGATTTCCGGTAAACAACCGCTAGTCCTCCAAACTATAAGTAAATATGATTTGGTTACTCGCAGGATCGACTAGATTGATCCTAGGACACATAGTCAAAAAGATTGTTATTAATGGTCGTTCGAACCATATTTATGATTTATCTTTGTCAATAAGAGTTTCTTCGAATAAAACAAGTAAACATGATAGTGACTTTGTTATATGCAAGTATAAATTCAACAAAAGGGTAAGTAAAAATAAGACATGAAACGAAAACTGTTTAAAGTGCAAAGAATCTAAAATTGCAGAAATATTAAATACTTCAAAAGTAAATGACATGAAAATAACAGTACAAGAATGTAAATGGCAAGAAGTAAATGAAATGCAATAATACTGAAAAGATATCTGAAAACGAAAAGGGAATACACATGTATTAAAGTGGTGGTGTCATACGTACATTTCTCAGCGAACTCTTTCTCTTTAACACTTGATACTTGAGTAATATGTGAGTGATTTGTACAAAATGAACACACAGAATCCTAACATTAAGACTCCTATTTATACTAATTTCGACCTTAACGGCCCTACGCTAATCTAATGCCACGTTTCTCATAAGAACTCCAGGGATGCCATCTGTTGTTAGACAGTTACGAAACCGTCTTCGAATTTCAAATCTTCCCGCCTAAGTCCTTCTTCGACGCGTGGCAGTGTATTTAACATTAAAACACTACGAAAACACGCTAATTAGTAATACTTTAACATATTTCATGAAATTTGCCTAAGTCCTCGAAGACATGCACTCCTATGAGCTTCAGTGTTCATCATCTCCGCTGTGACTTAGAAATCTTCACTCTCGAAGCATGGCCATCAGGAGCCATTTTCTTATCTTCAAACGATGGTCATCAGTAACCATCTCTTCTTCGAATTTTTATTCTTCGAAGAACCATATATTTGCAAAACGAAATCTTCAGCTAACACACCGTTGAATCCATTACGACCGCCGTTTCATGGAATGATGCCTCCACCAGGTTTTAACCCTCAGTTTGGAATGCCCACGTCTATGATGCAAGGTTTGCATACAAATCCTTCATTATATTCTGACAGCATGATGGCTACAAGCACATCAAATCCAGGGGGTCGACCTATAGGCATAGGATATAATCACCAGGTTTTGCCATCTTTAAGTACTACGTCAATGTTGTCAATTCGACAACAAATGGACGAAAGTAATCATGAAATGGTGAATGCCCTTACTCAACAAATGGGAACTGTTTTTACTCCCATGATAAATAACACGAATCAAAGTTATGAAATATTGGCGAGACAAATGGCCAGAATTGCAGATTTCTTTGGAGCGCCCCCACAACCAAACCTTTCGACTACTCAAGGGTCGAATGTGAGAGGGGTCGAACCTATAGGACAAGGAGATCAAATTGAGCAAGAGATCCCTAGAATAGTACAAAGGCATCAAGATGCTGACCAGGTTCTTAGGAACATCCAGCAAGATGTCAATGTTGGACACAATAATATCTCTAATGTAGTCGAACAAATTTTAGTCCAAAATGGGATAAATGTAGGTTTGCATAGACCAAATTTCGTTTCCCCGTTGTCAGAATATGTAAGGCAAACAGAATTGCCTAGGGGGTGGAAAGTCCCAAAATTCACCAAATTTGCTGGTGAGACTGGCGAGTCGACGGTCGAACATATTGTTAGGTTCCAGACAGAGGCTGGAGAAATAGCAAACAATGAAAATCTAAAGATGAAGTATTTTCCAAGTTCTTTAACGAAAAATGCATTTACTTGGTTCACGACCTTATCTCCCCAATCTTTGTTCTCATGGAACCAATTATAACGATTGTTTCATGAACAATTTTATATGGGGCAGTCGAAAATTAGCTTGAAAGAATTAGCAGGAGTTAGACGAGAGGGTACGGAACCAGTCGATGACTATCTAAACCGTTTTAGGTTACTGAAAGCTAGATGTTTTACACAAATTCCTGAACATGAGTTAGTCGAAATGGCTGCAGGTGGGTTAGATTATTCCATAAGGAAGAAATTAGACACCCAACATTTGAGAGACATGGCACAACTGGCAGATAGAGTACGCCAGGTCGAAAGGCTAAAAGCTGAAAAAGCCAGAGCTAGTAAATATCATAAGAAGGAAAAAATAGCTTATGTTACTACAAGTGAGTTCGACTCTAATAGCGACAGTGAATACGAAGAGGGAGAGGTCAACGTGGCTGAATTAAAGCCAGGGCCACCATATATCTGTAAATTGCTTAAACCTTCAAAAGATAAAAATCTGGTTGAAAGTAAGAATGAAAAATTTTCTAGTAAAACGTATTCATTTGATATAACAAAATGTGATGAAATATTTGATTTGTTGGTTTCTGATGGGCAAATCATAGTACCCCCGGGACTTAAAAATCCTTCTCTTGAACAAAAGAAAAAAAGCGGATTTTGTAAATTTCATAATTTCTTGGGTCATAAAACTTCTCAATGTGTCCTTTTCAGGGATTTAGTGCAAAAAGCTTTGAAAGAAGGAAGGTTACAGTTTGGAGAAAAGCCAAAGTCATCAATGCAAGTTGATACTGATCCTTTGCAAGTCGAAGAGGCTCACTATACTGAGCTTGCTGATGTGATGATGGTCGAGACTACTGATGGTTTCGTTAGAAAGCAAAACGGTGCTACTGATGGCAAAGTTTTAAACATGGTTTATCCTGAACCAAAAGAGAGTCTTTTGAAATTCCTTGAGAGATGCCACAATAACAACTCTCAAGTTGGATTATGCCCAAGGTGTGATGCTGTTTTCAATGTCGATGCTGCAAACAAAGTGAGGTTCGACCCTCGTCGAGGCAAGAATCGTCAATTCATGTATACAGGAGAAAACAGTGGTCGAAAGGCTGGAGAATACAGGAAGATGTTTGAAAAACCAAGGACTTTCCGTCCCAAGACGGATGTCCCTGAAGACAAATGGGTGAAACCCATTAACTTCAGAGGTAAACGTCCAGAATGGCAGATTCAAGGCGATGGAACCAATGCTGAAGGTTCTTGGACTGATAGTGGATCTAAAAGAAAAGATTACATATCTCCAAACTACAAAGGAAAGAACCCCATGACTCGAACGCAATGGAGGCGTTACCAAAGAAGCCACAAGAATGGACAAGAGGGTTCAAAAATGGTGCAGGCAGGATTTTCTCACTATCAGTCAAAACCCTTTCATAGGAAGTTGACTGAGGAGCAGGCTAAAATAGCAAATGAAAGATTAGCTGCTGGGATGATCCTAGGAAAGAAATTGATCAAAGAATTGGTCGACGACGATGCTCCGATCCCCAATACAGAAAAAGAGCCTGAGTATTCTCCTTTGTCAGACGAAGAAGTCGATGATAACTTTGACATAGAGTCAGATGAATTGCTAATCGACTGTGGGATTGTTTCTGTACTCCCGGCTGAGTTCGACAGAATCTCTGAGGTATCTGAGAATGAAGATGATTTTCTTCCTGACGAGAATGTGGAAGAAACACCTGTTTGTTACTATATGATGGGAAAAGGAGTGGTAGAAGAGCAAAAGGCTGTGTTTGAGAGGCCAGGTCGAGGAATGATGTATCATTTGAAGCCTTTATTCATAAGGGCGAAAGTGGATGGTGTTCCAATAAACAAAGTGTTTGTCGATGGTGGGGCTGCTGTAAACTTAATGCCTTATTCTTCACTTCAGAAAGTGGGAAAGTCGGATAAAGACTTAAGACCCCATAATATGGTACTGTCTAATTATGAGGGTGAGACAAGTGGAATACTTGGAGTAATTCAAGTAAAACTAGTTGTTGGTTCGTCTGTCAGGGCAACCGTCTTCATGGTGATTGCATCGCAGGCAAATTTTAAACTGATGTTGGGTCGAGAATGGATACATGGTATTGGGGCAGTTCCTTCCACCTTACATCAGCGTGTGGCCATTTGGAGGTCAGATGGTATATTGGAGAATATTGAAGCTGATCAAAGTTATTACAAAACTGAAAGTGGTCGCAGACACTTCGACCAGCATTTGGCAAATGTAGCTCCTTGCTACAAAGCAGAAGATGTATATCCTTCTGATGAAAGTGTGTCTAAGTATCTGAACTTAGACCCAAATTATGGTTTCATTTGGAATAAAGAAGATCCTAATGAACCATTGAATCATGAAAGTCCTCCAGAGCAGAGGACGACAATCAAAGACGATGACCACTAAGTCAGAATACCTGGCTCGAATAACGGCCTATTTGGCTGAGAACAAAGAAAAAGCGGCTTTAGAAGCCGAACTAGAGAAAAATATGACGATTGAGGCCATGATAGTAAAAAATGAAAGCGATCAAGAAGTCGATCACCAAGTCGAACGACTTGACGGGATATACGATGACGAACCTTTAGGTTTCGAAATGGATCCATCAGGATCGGTAAAAAGGATGCAAGCTCAAGATCCTCTTGAGGAAATTGACTTAGGTGATAGAGTCATTAAAAGGCCTACTTATGTAAGTACAAGGCTTACAAGTGACCTAAAGACCAAGTTGATTCGACTTTTGAAAGAATACAAAGATTGTTTTGCATGGGATTACAATGAAATGCCTGGTTTAAGTCGACAGGTGGTGGAGCATCGACTACCATTAAACCCAGGGAAGAAACCTATCAAGCAGCTTCCTAGAAGATTTGCGCCAGAGGTTATGGAAAAAATCAAAATAGAAATTGAAAGATTGCTGAAAAGCAAGTTTATTCGAACTGCGAGGTCGAATGGTTAGCTAATATAGTGCCTGTCATAAAGAAAAATGGTAGCCTTCGTGTATGTAAGATTTCAGAGATTTAAATAAGGCTACTCCTAAAGATGAATATCCCATGCCAGTTGCTGAAATGTTAGTCGACTCTGTAGCCGGATTTGAATATCTCAGTTTATTGGATGGATATTCAGGCTATAACCAAATTTTTATAGCTGACGAAGATGTACCTAAGACGACATTTCGATGCCCAGGAGCTTTAGGAACTTATGAATGGGTGTTAATGCCTTTTGGTTTAAAAAATGCTGGAGCTACATACCAACGAGCCATGAATTCCATGTTTCATGATTTTATTGACAAATTTATGCAGGTTTATATTGATGATATTGTAATAAAATCTAACTCCGAAAATGGTCACTTAGACCACCTTCGACAATCTTTTGAACGTATGAGGAAATATGAACTCAAAATGAACCCTTTAAAATGTGATTTTGGTGTACATGCAGGGGATTTCCTAGGTTTCGTGGTTCACAAGAAAGGCATTGAAATAAATCAAAATAAGACGAAAGCGATCTTGGAGCTAAAAGCGCCAGAAACAAAGAAACAACTCCAGTCATTGTTGGGGAAGATTAATTTCTTGAGGAGATTTATCTCAAATCTAAGTGGCAAGACGAAGATATTTTCACCACTTGTGAAACTCAAGAACCAAGATCAATTCAAATGGGAACAAGAACATCAACAGGCATTCGACCAAATAAAAGCTTATTTAACTAAGCCTCCTATTTTGTTACCCCCCAATAGGACAAAAAGTATGAAGTTATACATAGCTGCATCAGGCTCGACAATTGGAAGTATGTTGGCCCAAGAAGATGATAATGGCGTCGAAAGAGCTATATATTATCTAAGTCGAACCTTAATAGATGCTGAGACTAGGTATAATGATATTGAAAAATTATGCTTGTGCTTATATTTTTCATGTAACAAACTTAAGCAATATATAAAGCCTGTTGATGTGTATGTGTCTTCTCATTTTGATATTATTAAACATATGTTGTCTAAACCAATTTTGCATAGTCGAATTGGTAAGTGGGCCTTAGCGCTAACTGAATTTTCCTTGACATATGTCCCTTTAAAAGCTATGAAAGGACAAGTTGTGGCTGATTTTATAGTCGACCATGGGTTAGTCGAATTTTCTGTAAATCAAGTCGAGCAAACTAACTGGAAATTGTTTTTTGATGGTTCTAGTCACAAAAATGGGTCAGGCATCGGGGTCCTAATTATTTCCCCTAAGGGACTTCCAACTAAGTTCCATTACAAAATGAAAGAAGTATGCTCTAATAATGAAGTCGAATATGAAGCCTTGATTACTGGTTTGAAAGCCCTAATAGATTTGGGGGCAACCCGGGTTGAGATTCGAGGTGATTCTGAACTAGTGATTCGACAAATCAAGAAAGAGTATAAGTGCATTAAAGAAAATCTAATAATGTATTATGCAATCGTGATACGCTTATTAGAGAATTTCGAGCATGTTGAGATCTTGCGTGTACCAAGATCCAACAATTACATTGCCAATGAATTGACACAAATTGCTTCTGGGTATAGAGTTTCTAAAGACAAGTTGGAAGATATGGTCGAGATCAAGAATAAAGAAACTCATGAAGTATTAGACAAATTGGGTCAATTGTCGACGTCAAAATTCGAGGGGGTAGATGATGATGTTGAAGTTAAAAATCTGTATGCCTTGGAAATTTTTGTCATCGACAATATGATTGATGCTGATTGGAGGAACCCATTGGTCCAATACCTAAATAATCCAGTCGGAGGAACTGATCGAAAGATTAAATATAGAGCTCTAAACTATGTGATATTAGGAAATGATTTATACAAGAAAACAGCTGAGGGTGTGTTGTTGAAATGCTTAAGTGAAGCTGAAGCATATTTGGCTGTGTCAGAGGTTCATAGTGGTGTTTGTGGAGCTCATCAATCAGGTTATAAGATGAAATGGTTGTTGTTTAGACAAGGTTTATATTGGCCGACAATGCTGAAAGACTGTATTGAATATGCAAGAGGATGCCAAGAGTGCCAGAAATTTTCAGGTATTCAACATGTTCCAGCCAGTGAATTGCATGCGATTATCAAACCTTGGCCTTTTAGAGGATGGGCTTTGGATTTAATAGGAGAAATCAAACCCGCGTCTTCTAAGCAACAAAGATTCATCTTAATAGGAATAGATTATTTTACTAAATGGATAGAGGCAATCCCACTAGTTAATGCTGATCAAGAAGCAGTGATTAGTTTCATACAAAAACACATTATCTACAGATATGAGATCCCATAAACTATTACTACTGATCAAGGATCAACTTTTGTTGGTCAAAAAATGCAAGCTTTTGCAGCAGAAACAGGGTTTAAATTGCTAACATCTACTCCATATTATGCCCAGGCAAATGGTCAGGTCGAAGCTGCTAATAAAGTTATCATAAATTTAATAAAGAAGCATGTGGGAAAAAATCCAAGAAATTGGCATCAAACGCTCGACCAAATCCTTTGGGCTTGTCGAACATCACCAAAGGAAGTAGTAAAAACTACTCCATTTCGTTTGACATTTGGGCATGATGCTGTGTAGCCTGCAAAAATTCACCTACAGTCAACAAGAATTCAACGACAAAACAGTCTGTCGTCTGACGAATACTGGAATATGATGTTAGATGAGTTAGTCGAATTAGACGAAGAGAGGCTAATAGCGTTGGATAGATTAATAAGACAAAAGGAAAAAGTGGCGAAGGCTTACAACAAGAAAGTCAAGGAGAAGACATTCATGGTAGGTGACTATGTATGGAAGGTTATTCTACCCATGGATCAAAGGAATAAGTTATTGGGTAAATGGTCCCCAAGTTGGGAAGGACCGTTTAAAATTTTGCAGGTGTTTTCAAACAATGCATATGAAATTGAAGAACTAAATTCAGATGGTCGAATCTTGAGGATAAATGGTAAATATTTGAAAAAATATAAACCTATACTTCAAGAAATTCGAATAAGAGAACAAAGAACTAAAAGATTATATTAAAATGGCTAAAAGTCTTGGCCAGTCATTACAAAAAGTGCCTTCATAAAAGGCGCAGTCATTACAAAATAAAAAAAGAAAAAAAAACTGGCAAACCCTAAAGCCACTAAAATATCCAATATTAGTGAACTCTTTGGTTGATGTCCTCCAAAGATAGTAGAGGCAGACTTTCGGCTTCGAACATCTCTATGCGCCCAGCCCTGCGCATTTTCCTCACTACACCTTGCTTGAGAAATAGGTAAGACAAGAATCTTCCATAAGGAAGACAAGTCACCATTCCTTGACGAGAGGCCGTCGAAGAGACAGCTTCCACGAGTTGTTTAAAAATCAAAAGAGGAAAGTTGATTTTCTTCCCTTGAAGAGCACAAGAAATGAACTCCAAGTCTTCCACCATGATGTTATTTTTATTATGGTTGTGCGGACGAAAGTTGCCTACCAAAAGTTGGTGCCAAATTTTGATAACTCTGGCACAAAAGGGGTCATTGTCCATGAGATCCCTTAACATATTAGAAGTGTTCATGTCGAAGGTGTTGTCAACAAACGTTGCACCGGTATTGCTGCATTTCAACAAATTAGAGATTGTTGAAGGAGTGATGATGACATGAGCCCTTCGAATGGTGGAGGTTATGGTAGTCCTCCCTTCTGGATCTATGCGCAAAGATGCAAATCTCCAGAACTCAATCAGCATGCAGGGATAGATGTTTCCATCTAGAATTTTAGGATAAAATGCAAGCCCCTGGCTAGCATAAAGGGCACGAGCATTGATATGATTCGCATCAAACTCTTCTGCAGAAAGCTTAAATTCTTTCTTAATGCAGGATCTTATGTTGGCATTTGTTAAAGGTTGTGCCATAGTTTGAAAAGATTGAAAAGATGAAAGAGTTTAAGGTGTTGTGCGTAAGGAGATGTAAAAAAGAAGTGGAAGGAATGAGGCTATATATAGAGAATGTGTAGTTACTTCAGCAAGACAAATGTGGGAGAAGGAAGTTAGAAGATCAAAAATCGTATTAAATATCTTGGAAACTGACACAAGCAAGCTGGGAGCAGTTAATAGCCCATTACCTAGCGTTTAGGTAATAATTAGTGCCTGGGAAAATGAAACGTAATCATGGCGTAATGGGAATTAACAAAAGTCGAAACCCAAGAAAGAACTGAAACGACATCTTTCTCTTTCCTAAAGTCAGTCGAAAGAAGTCGCTTGGAGGGGCAATTTGTTACCCTAGGATTTCGACTTACTAAATAAATGGGCAACTAAGGCCCAAAATTGGCAATTGGGCCTCAATTTGGTAAAAAGGCCCTAAATTGGTAATTGGGCCTCACGTTAATATCTACATTACCAGGTGGGTCAAGGAGAGTCGACCAAATAACGCTTAGTAGTCGAAGCTGTTCGACTAGAAAGATGATCAAAGGCTTCAGCGTTCGACCAGACCAAAAGGATGCGAAGACTTAAGGATTTTTGGCTGCAGAAACTGAAGTGGAGGTCGAGAGGCAGTAGAAGTTAAGAGGCAGTTCCAGGCAGTTTTTCTGGCAGTTCTCACAGGACGCGTGGAAGTCTCACAATTGAAGATCTTGCATGTCGAAGACACGTGTTGACTGATAGCCAGTCGACCGTTAGTAGTAGTTATTTTATTTTTTCTATTTAAGCAAGTTTCATAGGAATAGTTAGAGGTCCTCATTTTCTACATAAACACAAGTAAACTCAAATCTCTGCGCAATGAGTAACGAGTGCAACTTTGGAATGTACGTATGCGTACCAGTTTAATTAAATGCAATCATTTTACACTACATTTTATCTTTCAGTGCACATTTACTGTCTTTCTTTTTTATTGCTTTGATTTACTTTAAAGCCTTTAATTTCAGTGCTTACTTTTACGTTAAAGTCACTATTTTACATTTAATACAAATCAGATACACATAACATAACAAAATAAAGCAATCAGTCCTGGAGTATTCTAGTTGACTCCGCAAAGTAACCTTTAAAATGGAAACTAGCGCTTGTTTACCATTTTTCTGGGTAAACAGTACGATGCAACTGATCCACAATCTTGTAATCACTCATCTTCATAAGCTTTAAAATCTCATCTATCTCTTTTCCTGTTGACGACCCATCATTCACTCTTCCGTCATAGGCATACTTCTTACAACCAAGACTTTCAACCTGCATAGGACCCATCAAGTCCATGTGGAGAAGTTCCAAGACCTTAGATGTGGTAAGATGTTGATTCTTCTGATGTTATGTCCTAGTTTGCTTACCAATCTGGAACTCACCATATACTCTTCCTTCTTCTATCTTGAGCTTGGGGATTCCTCTCACAACTTCCATTGAGATAATTCTCTTCATCCCTTTCAGATGCAGATGTCCCAGTTTTTGAGGCCACAATTTAACTTCGTCTTCTTTGGCTAGAACACATGTGGAAGAATAGCTTAATTATTGAGGAGTCCATAAGTATCAGTTGTCCTTAGACCTGACTCCTTTCATAATCACTTCACTCTTTTTGTCAATAACAAGATACTCAGATTTGGTGAAGTTTACTTTGTACCCTTGATTACATAGTTGACTTATGCTTATTAGGTTGACTGTCAACCCTTTCACAAGTAACACACCATTAAGGTTTGGAACTCCTAAGCACTCCAGATTTCCAACTCCTTTGATCTCGCCTTTGGCTCTATCACCAAACGTCACATAGCTATGGAGTGAGGTTTGATATCCACAAGCCAAATATTGACATGTGCCATATGTCTTGAACAACCACTATCAAAGTACCAGTCATCTTTGGTTGAGACTTTGAGAGAGGTATGAGCTATAAGGCTAGTAACAACATTCTTAGGTTCCCACTGTTTCATCTTCTTGTTATTAAAAGTGGTCTCCTCAGACTTAAGGAGAGATGCAGGCATAGGGAACCCATACATCCTAAAGCAGAAATGTCTTATATGTCCAAATCGTCCACAGTGATGACATCTCCAGTGCTGGAATTTTCTCTTGGTGCGATTAGCTCTACTCTTGTCATGATGTTGAAGCATTTGATTTGACATCTTTGATGCAGCCTTGTGATGATTGAAATCTGGAGCAGATTTCTTTTTCTCATTAAATCCTGTACCACTTATGTCTCCAGTCATTCTTCCCCCTTGAAGAATTTCATCTAGCACGCCCGACCCATTATTCAGCATTCTGACATATTTGTGAACTCTGTCAAGTTCAGACTTCAGGGAAATCACTTCTTCTTCCAGTCTAGAGATAGTTTTTAGATGCTCTTTCTTTTCTGCATTTAGTTGATATACAAGACCTTTTTGTTTCTGCCCTTCTTGGCATACTTCAGCACTTCTGAGACACATTTCTCTGTATGATGTAGCTAACTCATCATATGTTAGTTCATCATCACTAGAGCCTTCATCGAATGAGCACATGCTTGTTAAAGCCTTTACATACTTGGAAAATTCCTCTTCAAGATCACTTTCAGAGTTCTGTTCAGACCAAGTTATAAATAAACCCTTCTTTTGTCTCTTGAGATATGCAGGACATTCAGCTTTAATATGGCCAAAGCCTTCAGATTCATGACACTGTATTCCTTTCCCTTGAGTGAACTGTTATTCGGCTCTTCTTCTTCCAAAATCATTTGACTTCTGGATGCCAGATGGGGTGTTCCTAACATTTGATCTTAGGTTCCTATCCATCTGCTTTAGTACCTTGTCAAACTATCTTCCCAGCAGTACTATAGCGTTGGATATTCCTTCATTTGTATCAAAACCACATTCCTCCTTTTCATCTTCAGTGTTGGTTACAAAAGCTATGCTTTTGTTTTTCTTTTCAGATCTTTCATTAATGATCAGTTCAAATGTCAGAAGAGATTCCACAAGTTCATCCAATTTCATTTGATTAATGTCTTGAGCTTCTTCTATGGCAGTCACCTTCATGTCAAATCTCTTGGGGAGCGACCTGAGCATCTTTCTCACAAGTGTGTCTTCTGGCATCTTTTCTCCTAAAGCACTGGACACATTACTTATCTCGAGAATATTCATATGCAGGTCATGAATACTTTTATCATCCTTCATCCTTAGATTCTCAAATTTGGTGGTGAGCAGCTGAAGTCTTGACATATTCACTTTGGATGTGTCTTAATGAGTAGTTTCGAGAATTTCCCAGGCATCTTTAGCTACTTCACATGTATTCACTAATCTGAATATGTTCTTGTCAATGCCATTGAATATGGCATTCAAGGATTTGGAGTTTCCAAGAGCTAGCTCATCCTCTTCTTTACTCCAGTCTTCTTCAGACTTTAGCTTAGCGGTGGGTTGTTTATCTGCTCCCACAGTGAAGGATGCTTCCAACCTATCAAGACTACTTTCCAAGCCCTGCTATCCAAGGATTTTAAGAAGGCCACCAACATGGTTTCTAGTAATCATAATTGCTTCCATCCATAATGGGTGGTCTGCTCACGAATCCTCCTTCCTTGTCCATAGTACCAGAAAGTATCTCCCCTAGATTTCACCCAGATAAAGAGCATGATGCCTGCTCTGATACCAATTTAAATTTTGGTATAAAAATGTGACGTCGAAGGAGATGTCACGATACAAATATCTGACAACTGAACGTTATGGAACAAAATAACAATAGTAAACACAGTAGCAGAAAGTAAAGAACACCAAAAAGTGTTAACCCAGTTTGGTGTGCAATAACACCTACTCTGGGGGCTACCAAGCCAGGGATAAGTCCACTAAATAGTATCAATTCATAGATCCTACAATCAACACACCCGTTGACGATCTTATCACTTAATCAATACCCGTGCTATACTTCTATCTAAGACTCACCTAGGTATGAGGCACCCTCAAATCCCTTCAATCACAACCAGTGATAAATAACAGACTTAATCAAATGTAGAAGACACTCTTCAAAAACACACAACCATCTCTTACTTAGAAGCTTATGGATGATTGACAAATTACAACTCAACTAAAAATACTCCAACTGTAATATCAAAGCAATATAAGAGTGGATTACAAATAACAACAGACTCAAGACTAAACACGATAAACACACAGTCTTCAAAACTTGAGTTACAACACAAGTAGGATTATGCAGACTTTATAAAGAGCAGCAGCGGCAAACTTGGGCTAGGGCCAAGAGCAAATCAGGTTTTAAGATTTCCCATAATCCAATATTATTGGAATAGCTCGAGACAAGACTCCTACTGTGTTTGCGTAGAAATTTCCTCCAACCGAACACCTGATAAAAACACCTGATAAAAAATAACCTAAAACACATAACAGTTTTAGCTAACAATGTTAAGACATCTGCTTTGACATCTATTAAAATCTGCTATGATGTTTTGGACATATGTCACAGCACTCTTCATAACATTTCCTGATCAGAATGTTTTATCAAAATTGCTGCCAACACAAAAACAACATTTATGTTTCAGTAACTTGGCATAGAAGGTTTGTCTAGTTGAGTTATAAAATTAAACATCATTCAATGTGTAGATTGAAGTTGATCACTAGGGTTTAATGGTTGTAACATCCTATCCCGAGTTATGTGATAGAGAAAGAAAGTGAGTGGATTCTAAAATTTAGGGGGAGGCTCTAAACATAAAGTCATTGGATAGTGTTAGGAAGAGGAATTGAAAACCATGGAATTGTTGTTGCTTGTAAGTAAGGTAGAAATAGCCTGAACCGAACTAGGCTATGCCAAGCCTAAGTCCGGCCTGTCAAAAAAATCGAAGCCAAAGCCTAACCTTTAGCATGTCGTAGGCTTATTTTTAGGCCTGAGCCTGATCTTTTTGAAGGTCCGGTTAGCCTGTTAGCCTACATAAAAGCCTATTTGTTTTAGACATATGTAAATAAGTAATTAATATAATGTTTAAATAGACTAACTAACTAAAAGACCAAAATACTAAAAATTTGTTTACATTGACTTGTTTTAACTTACCTATTAGCATAAGTTCTAGGAGGCTATTTGTTTAAGAGAACTTATGAAAACAATGTTCATCAGGTGTTTTCATCTTATTTTCACAAGTTCTTCAAGATAACAAAGTTTTATTTATGTATTTTAATTCAAAGTACAAAACATAACATAATGATAATATAAAGATTATTCATATTTATTTAAATAGGCCGACCTGATAGACTTAAAATTCTTGTTGAACGCAAAAACAAGCTTATTAAAAAGCCTAGGCATTTTTTATTAAAAACATGTGTTGCCTGACCTGAGCCTGTATAGGCTAGCCTGTAGACCCTTGTTATCGGCCTGCCCTATTTTTACCCCTACTTGTAAGTCTAATTACTAAACTACTAATAATAAATTTCCTTTCTTTGAATTGGGGATTCAACTTTCGGGTTAATGAAACATTTTTTTACAATAATGAAAATATCATTTAGAAAGAAAAAGAGACATATAATAGAAATAATATTCTCTCTCGAATTAATCATATATACTATACTTCCTATATTTTAAAATACAATATAAGTTAATAATAACAGCTTCTATTTTTTTTTTTTTTATAATAATAACTCTAAAATATAAATCATATATCATTTTAAAATTTTATAACTTTTTAATTTATTATTTATGAAGGGTAGTTTTTGGAATAAACTTATTTTTTGTAAAGCTTATATAGATTAAATATGATCAATTTTTTTTTTAATATCTATTAATCTTGTCATATTTTTATTTTAGAGGGAGTATTATCTTAATGAAATTCAGAACTCTAGTTACAAAAGTCGATTTCCTATCGTATCTTAGTATAACGATGTTATGATAGATAAATTATCACTTTTTGATGTAACATTATTAGGTTAACCATTATAATATTTATCAATCGCATGACCTATCCTATATTATACATGTTGTTAAAACTTAATGATATGATGAAGAAAGTTGAATTAGAAACAGAGAATATAGTATATAAATTTATTTCTCTATATTGAAAGATATTTTTAGAGACGTGGTATGTATTACATGAATGTAGTCATAGTTAATTACATAAAATCGGTTAATTAGTTATTTGTTAGTTATATCGTTGTTATCCACTAATCGACTACTTATCATAAACTATTGGAATGGAATGCCTCATGTATAAATATAAATGCAAGAGAATTTTCTCATTATTAACCAATAAGGTTTATTTTCCTTTATTCTGTTTTTTTTTTAATTTAAAATCATGCATAGATATGAAACCATCAACCAGGAGATAAATCAAATTAATTAAGGTATTTAGCCACCACATTTGGTATCTCACGGGTTAACAACTTAAAAAGTGTACGTAAAAAAAATTAACAACTAATAAAATACATTAAAACTATTTTGAACGTCAAATAAAATAAAAAACAAAATAGAGAAAACAAAAGGAGGGGGGAATAAATAACAAGATGAAGACTTAGAAAATATAACATTAAGAAATTCAGTTTTTCTTAAAGAACAATAATGAAAAAGCTTATAGTAAAACAATAATTGGTAAACCTTCAACGCTTTTGTTTTGATGTCTAGTAATTATTAGTATGAATGCAATGGTTCCACGGCTTGACATCCTCAAAACCTGGAGGAGGAGCAAGGAATTGATAATTTGGGTGGTTTGAATTTGTTTCCGTAACACCATTACTAGACATAAATGGAGTGTTTTTGTGTCCATCTTGTTCAACTTCTTGAATACTTTCATTTATGGTGTCTCCTTTATAAAACTCAGGCTTCTTTGAAAGAGTGGCTGTGATTAAAATATCAGCTGCAGCCTTAAGTTTGCCTACAACAGTCCCACCAAACACTTCCCCGCGATCACCAGCAAGGAAAATGGAAAAAGAAGAATGAAAAGGTTCAATGAAAACTCCATTATAGGTATTGAAATAAGTTCCACTGATAGATACCATTTGAGAGGATCCTGATATTGTTAACGGAGGGACTTGGGACACTGAATTATGAAGTGTAACATCAGATACAAGACCGAAACCTCCTAGGATAGTGATGTTAGCTCGATGATGCAAAGCAACATTGATGAGAGACTGCACTATATCGTCTCCAGTAGGGATTTTGATGACAACCCATTTCATGATGTTATCGGGTTCTTCTTCAATCTCAATATAGGACTTGGGTTTGTTCTTGGAGCCCCGTGGTCTACCCTTACATCTCTTAAAGGGCATTGCAGCCAGATCCTCCTTTTGTTCACTAGGACCATTGAAAAATGCTCCGGAGGATGGTGATTTTGATGATGGTGTTGACATCAACAAATTTTCACGGGGGTTGTTGGTGGTCATGTTGGGGGGAGACCCTATGTTCCCTCTTTTTTCTCCCACTTTGGTGGGTGTGGAAAACCATAGGGGTTTGTTCTTTGAGGATTCAATTTTTGAGTTTGGGGACATGAAGTAGGGTGGCCATTTGTTCTCTTCCATTGTTGGAAAATATAATCAATGTGGAAGAGAATAACGATCTTTATAGCAGTAGTGTCGAATGTTTGAGATGAAGATTGGAATGTCAAAACACAAATTTATTATCATTTATTGAAAATTCAACGGTCAAATGATAATTAGAAATATGTACATAAATAGTAGTTTATTAAATTAGTATAATTATTTTAATAAATTTTGGTCAATAAAAATATAATAATTGACTAAATATTAATTTATTATGAAAAATAAACTATTTATATCAATTCAACCAATAATATTATGTGTTTTAAAAGGAATTCATTTTAAAAAATAATTTTTATGAACTTTTTATTTTTTATTTAAATTATTGCTAAAAAATCTTATATGTAAATACATGTGTGAATATAGGTCTTTTTCAACGTGAAACTTCCATCTCACCCATTGATATTTGAATAATTTTTAAAAAAATGTGTTGTGTATCCAACGGTCAAAATGATATTTAGAGAAATGTACATAAATAGTAGCTTATTAAATTAATATGATAATTTTAATAAATTTTGGTCAATAAAAATATAACAATTGACTAAATATTATTTTATTATGCAAAATGAATCATTTAAAAAAATTCAACCAATAGTATTATGTGTTTTAAAAGGAATTCATTTTAAAAATGAATTTTTATAAACTATTCAATTTTTATTTAAATTATTGCTGAAAATTTTAAATGTAAATACATGTATGAATACAAGTCTTTTCAAAATGGAACTTCCATCTCACCCATTGGTAATTGAATTTTTTTTAATACGTAATGATTCATTAAAACGAAACAATAATACAAGGAGTACTCTACAAGGGGTCTACCTTATCTCTCGATACAATTCAGAGATAAAGCGTTCCAAAAATGAAAATTAGACGATACAGAGGAACCATTAACAATACTAAACCACCTCCAAGAGGCTATGACAATAGCGGAGTCACAATCATCAAAAATGAAACAGCTACCGTTAAATAGCATATCGTTCCTAATCTTCTATATATTCCAATCCGTTGCCATCCATATTACTCCTATTGTTAATCTTTCATCTTTATCCTTAATTTTATCAAAGTTTATCCAATAAAGTCTCAACTCCTCCTCTGATAAATCCTTATTAATTCCTGTCCACTTAAAAACCTTGAGTCAAATGTTCTTTGTAACATTACAGTTGCCAAAAAAATGACTTAATGTTTCCTCTTCCTCTCCACATAAGATGCATTTACAATTCTCTCTATCACCTATTATGTTCCTTTTCTAGAGCTAGTTACGAGTCGGCAATTTCCCTAACAACAATCTCCAACCAAAAATTTTATAAATGGTTGTGTATACAAAATTTATGTAAGTGATATTTTTTTATAAATGCACAATTATATTACATAAAAATATAATTTATCTTCACGAAGAATTGTGATTGAATAAAAATTTTATTTTCTCTACTAATTATCTAAATTAGTGAAAATATAACACCACGTACTAATTGTCTAGAATATGCTACATAGATAATGAGACACATTTTTTGTGTGAAGGAAAATTCCAATATAAGAAAAGATAAGTACAAAAAAAGAGGGCACCAAACCAAACCCTCAATCAAAAGTTTGTGATCCTAAAATTTGGACTCCCTAACTTATTGGAAGAAAAACTTGGCAAAAGCCTATGAGACATAATAATGAAGGAATGGTATCCAAGTAAGCCAAGCCTTTCATTTTCCAGCAAGTCGACACAAAAGTTGGCCTCTTTAGTCACATGAGTAATAAAAAAAATTTATCTGCCTAGTGTAGACTTGACAGTTAAGCCATCTATTTCTTAGAGTCCAAGGATAAGAGGTTTATTTGTTGAAAGCTTTTACCACTTAAGAGGAACATGTCACTAGCCACAAGTTTCACCAATCCTTGGATTGAAAAGATTTAATGGCCTTTAAGGCGCCTAAAGCTGAACAAAAAGAGTGTTGTGAAGTCACATATTTTTCAGAAAATCCTCCAAGGATATCTCCATTGTTACTCCTAAGAAGCCCACTAAAATTTATTGTGACATTGTTGGTTACACCTAATCAGAAATATATAATAAATATACAATCTATATAGGAAATTTATTAACTATCATACAAAAATAAATCTTTTGAAGCGATAACTTGAAGATTCCGGATTTCTCTAATTTGCATGTTTTCTTGGTCCTTAGTCATTACATGTCTGCTTATCATGTTTTCTTGGTCCTTAGTCATTACATGTCTGCTTATCTTAAAAAGCACAAAATATAAAAGGGTGAGGCTACATCTCAGTGAGTTTCAGCAGGATCTAACATACTCTGAATCCTAAGACCTACATGAATGGAACTTTTCTTATTCCTAAAAGTCTATTATAAGATCCTGATAGGAAATAAATGCAGAAATTAAATTCCCTTTGTGTCAGGGAAAGTCTCAGAGAAAGAGAGAGAATTTTAGGAATAATTTTTCTGCTTTTCATTACTTTTCTGCATCCTTAAATAGAATGCAAGAAGTACAATTTGTGCCTTAATTATAGGATTTAGAGACACTTGTCATGATCTACTACAATTGATAAAAAAACTAATTCATTCTTATCCTAAATTCCAGCAGGTACTAACAGTAAAAAGGCTGGAGATAGTACTATGACAGCTCACAGTCTTATCACAAGAAAAGATATTTTATTTCAGCTTCTAAACCTAATAGGCAATTGGGCTGATCTCTTGGTCCTTTCCCTTGGCACAATAATGGAGTTGTTGTTATTATTTTCTTTGTTTGCGTTATTGGGCCCCATCTTGTGTGTAACATTACAGTACCCATTGAGACAAATCTTGTCCTCAAGATTAAAGTGAGGGTACTTTGCTTGAAACGTTGTCTTCTGTTCCCAAGTTGCTTCTGATATTGGTATTCCTTCCCATTGAATCAGTACTTCTTTGATTTCACCATGCAAAGGTTTGTGAGCTAACACAGCAATTGGGGTCAGTTCCAGAGGTGGAAAAGCTTCCGGATCGGGAAGGGGAAAGACCTGAGTGGATGGTTGGCCGTGACAAAGCTTGAGGAGAGAAACATGGAAAACAGGGTGGATCCGGGAAGATGCGGGAAGCTCAAGCTCATAAGCTACTAGACCGATGCGCTTGCAGATGCGGAAAGGGCCGTAGTATCATTTTACTAGCTTCTGTGAGGTTCGGTGTTGGACGAAACTTTGTCGGTATGGTTGCAATTTCAGAAAAACCCATTGATCAACTTCAAATTGTTTGTCTTTGCGATGGAGGTTTACTTGTTGGACCATATGATTTCTGGATTTGGTGAGATTTTCTTTGAGTAGGCGAAGGATGCGGGCTTTGTTATGAAGTAATTCATCCAAAGTGTTGATTTTGGATTTCCCGCTGGTGTATGGAACCAAGGTGGGTGGCTTGCGTCTATAGAGGGCTTCGAAAGGAGTCATACCTATCGCAGAATGATAAGCCGTGTTATACCGAAATTCCGCAAATGAGAGTATACGACCCCAAAGTTGTGGCTCGTCGCTCACGAAACATCGTAGGTACGTTTCCAAACAACGATTTAAAACTCCAGTCTGCCCGTCTGTTTGAGGGTGGTAAGAGCTACTGAAAGCAAGTGTGGTTCCGAGGTGTTTAAACAAGGAGCGCCAAAACTTACTGACAAATATACTGTCTCTGTCGCTAACAATTGTTTTGGGAGCCCCATGAAGTTTGTAAATATCAGAG
Source organism: Vicia villosa (assembly GCF_029867415.1). Classification (NCBI taxonomy): domain Eukaryota; kingdom Viridiplantae; phylum Streptophyta; class Magnoliopsida; order Fabales; family Fabaceae; genus Vicia; species Vicia villosa. The sequence continues at coordinate 126,611 of NW_026705500.1, read as the reverse complement.
ATGAAAATTGGAGCTAGTGAGGCAATAGTAAAACTTGCAGGAAGTGAAATGAAATGGGCGAATTTGGTGAGGTGATCGACAATGACCCAGATGGTGGTTTTGTGGTTCGATTGGGGAAGGTTGGTGATGAAATCCATTGAAATGTCATCCCAAACTAGTTAAGGTAAGGGTAAAGGTTGGAGTAAACCGTAAGGAGCATGAGTGTTGTATTTGTTGTGTTGGCAAATGGTGCAGCGAGTGACAAATTGATTGACATCTTTGTTCATACCAGGCCAATAGAAGGATGCTGATACATGCGCCAATGTAGCTTGAATTCTGGAGTGACCACCTAAAGGTGAAGCATGGAGTTCTTGTAGAATTTCCAATCGAAGCCCTGTTTCTTCTGGTATAAACAGTTGATCTTTGCAGTAGAGTAAGTCTGATTTGTGAGAAAAGTGTTGCTGCATTTTATTGTCTTCTTGTGTTTTTCTGATTAAATTCTGACCAACACGGTTAGTAGAGAAAAAGGGCTGCAATTTATAAATTAAAGGAGAAGAAAGGGAACTAATAGATGCACAAATTTCCTCAATTGGTGGCTCAGTTACTCGAGATAATGTGTGCGCGATAACATTGTCTTTTCCAGGTTTGTAATGAATTTCGTAGTTATAACCCACAAGTTTAGTTAACCACTTTTGTTGCTCTAGGGTTTGGATTGTCTGGGTCATTAGACATTTCAAACTCTTGTGATCTGTGAAGATCTTAAAAAAGGATCCTAACAAATATTGCCTCCATTTTTTTATTGCTTCAATTAGGCCATATAACTCGCGCACATATGTGGAGGAGGCTGACATGCGGGTGTTCAGCTTTTTGTTGAAAAAAGCGATGGGTCGGGAGTTTAGGGACAAGACAGTGCCGATCGCAGTGGTGGACGCATCAGTCGTGACTTCGAAGGGTTTGGAGAAATCAGGTAAGGTGAGTGTAGGTAGTTTTATCATTGCTTCTTTGAGTTTGGCAAAAGCTACCACTATTTTGTGTGTCCATTTAAATGAATTAGATTTGAGTAAGTCGATGAGAGGGCTAGCAATAGATGCGTAATGCAACACAAAACGACGGTAGAAACCTGTTAGTCCTAGGAAAGCCCGAAGTGCAGTAATATTTTTAGGAGGAGGCCAAGAGATCATGCCTTGAATTTTTGAGGGATCAGCTTGCACACCCTCAGCTAAAATAAGGTGTCCTAAATAATCAATAGAAAGGACCCCAAATTGGCATTTGGACAGTTTAGCATAGAATTGGTTGTTAGCTAGTAAAGTTGGGATTTAAGTGATGTGAGTGAGATGTAATTCCCATGTTGGGCTGTAGATTAAGATGTCGATAAAGAAGACAAGGGTGAATTTGCGGAGGTAGGGTCTAAGGAGGTCATTCATGGCAGCTTGGAAATTTGAGGGGGCATTGGATAAGCCGAACGACATCACTAGAAATTCATAGTGGTCGTCAAACGTGCGAAAACCTATTTTTTGAAAATCCTCCAGAACTAGGCGAATTTGGTGGTAACCAGACCTTAAATCGATTTTGGAGAAATAGGTCGCTCCATGTAACTCATATAAGAGCTTATCAATGGTTGGGATGGGAAAACGGTCCTTTATGGTGATGTTGTTAAGGGCCCTATAATCCACGCAAAAATGCCAGGAGCCATTGTTTTTACTTGGAGGACGCGCGAGGAATATGGGCTAGTGCTAGGTTGTATTATCCCATCTTGCAACATTTCTTTAATAAGGTTTGTCATGGTTTCCTTTTGATAGTGGGGGTATCGGTATGGTTTGATGTTAATAGGATTAGCATTTGGTTGGAGGTGAATGCGGTGGTCATAATATCTTGGAGGTGGCAAACCTTGTGGTTTTGAGAAAATGTGAAGGTAGGTATTAAGGATAGGTTGTATGTCAGGGTGAAAAGTTTGAATCATATTTGCATTTGTTAAAGGGCTGGTGCCTTGTGGTGGTGAGGTATGTGGGTGATTGGTAGGGACCATGGAAATAGAATGGAAAGTTGCTATGGCATTAGTTTGTTGCATGCGGTGAAGTTGATGGGCAGAAGCTTGGGTTAGGGTGTTAGGTTTAGAACTAGTAATGGTTAGGAGTGTATCATTGTGATAAAACTGCATAGAAGGAACACTAAAATCAGATACAAATGGCCCTAAGGTTTGCAACCATTGAACTCCAAGGACCACATCGGCCCCTTGGATAGGAAGAATAAAAAGTGAAACCGTGAAGAGATGTTGGTATACCATTAAAGGAGTCTCTTTGCAAAGACTTGTGCAATGTAAGTGATTACCGTTACTTACCATTACGGAAAATGAGGACAAGGGTTGGATAGAGAGGTGTAAGAAGGAGGCTATGTGAGGCTAAATGATGTTATGAGAACTGCCAGAATCGACCAAAACCGTAATTTGGTGGCCATGAATGGTTGCAGTGAAGCTTAATGTGCGTGGGGAAGGATGGCCAGTGGCAGCTTGTAAGGACAATTGGAATAGTGTTGGTTCAGTGTCATTTTGGTCTATAACGAAAGTCTGTGTGGCTTGTGTAGTGATAGTAGGGTCTGTTTAGGGTTCTATTAATGGGGTGGGTTCTGTTTGTGTTATGACAATACATAAATTAATATCTGTCAGTGTTGAATCATCTGTATCCATGAGTAACAAAAATTGTTTGGTTTTACAGCGGTGTCCAGGTTGAAACCGCTCATCACTGTTAAAACACAACCCTTGTGTGCGTGTTTGTTGCATTTTTGTTGGAGTTAACCGTTTAATAGGGAAAAGGGTTTGAGGGAGGGTGTTGCATAGTGGTAATTGTTGTTGGGGTGTGGGTAAAAGTGGGGGTTTTGGGTTGGGATATTTAGATGTAGTAGCTTCGAAAGGTCGTGTGGCAGAAGTTTTGGATTCAATGAGCTTGGCAAGGCCTATGGCCTGGGAAATAGATGTCGGTTGGTGGACAACAAGTTCATTTTGAATATGGAATTTTAAACCTGAGACAAAATAGTCAGTGATAGCTAAAGGTGAGAGACCCGTTATCTTATTGCAAAGTCGTTCGAAATCTCGTTGATAGTCAGCAACTTATGATGTTTGTTTGAGTTTGAAAAGAGCTTGTTGGTGATTGTCGTAAGTAGACGGACCGAAACGAACCTCTAAAGCTCTTGTGAAAGCCTCCCATGTTGAAAAGAGGTGATTGTTGAACATCCATTGGTACCAACCAAGGGCGTCACCAGTCATGTGGCCGGCAACGTGAGCTAGTCGTTGGTGGTGGGGAATGGAGTAGTGAGCGAAAAACTTGTTTGCTTGGAAAACCCAGTCGAGGGGGTTTGTGCCGTCAAAAGGTAATAGGCGGAGCTTGAGTGGTTTCATCGTGGAATCTGTGTGTTGGGTGACTTGGCTAAGAGAACTTTGGTCTTGGGTGAGGATTTGGGATTGTAGAGATTCCATGGAGACTAAATAACCTTCATGGCGTTGATCTTGAGTGGTTCTGAAAGAGGAAAAAGCTGCAATGAGGCTATTAATGGATTCTTGTATTTGGAGGAGGGAAGGTGGTTCAGGTGGCTGTACGCGGGGAGGCATGATATCAAGTAATGAAGAACCAAATGATAGGAAATAAATGCAGAAATTAAACTCCCTATGTGTCAGGGAAAGTATGAGAGAAAGAGAGAGAATTTTAGGAATAATTTTTCTGCTTTTTCATTACTTTTCTGCATCCTTAAATAGACTGCAAGGAGTAAAATTTGTGCCTTAATTATAGGATCTAGAGACACTTGTCATGATCTACTACAATTAATATAAAGATGTGATCATGTCCTGGAAGTTGAAGCAATTGGAAAAATTAAAGTAATAAAGTCTCCACCGAGTATTTATTCATTCTACAAGGAGGGAAAAGAAAACATTAAAGAAAACCTAAAAAGTAGAAATCAAGGTCTCATGACCAAGAGAAAGGGTAAGGGTGTCAGTTACGCAAGGAGAAGGTGTTAGCACCTCTCACGTCTGTGGTACTCCACATGATCCACTCTCGCTTGTCTCTAATGTAAGGGTGTGTCTGCAATATTACTTACTCGCTAAGAGGTCACTAAATCAGTCACTAAAATAAATCATCCACAGATTAGAGACCAAAATTTTATGACCGAAATTTTAATCACTGTAGTGACTGAATTATCCACCAAAATTTGATATTCATGAGCCAATTTTAAGAAGTCATTAAATCGGTCACGAAAAAATATTTTCATATACAATTTTATTTATATATAAGAATTAGAGACCGAAATTTCGGTCACTAATATTTCTGTTTTTTTTTTATTTTTAATCCTCTTTATTATGTTACTATTTCCACGGCGGTCTCCAACAATTCGGAGGCCGTGTGCAAATTTTAAAAACAAATTTTTAATAAAAAAATTCAAAAACAATTATTTTGCTAAAAAGCTTTAAAATTTCATTAAAATTTATATAATTTATATAGTAATATGAAGAAAAAATTAATTGGTTAAAAAATTGCAAAATCTTACAAATACTAAGTTATGCTTTGTTAAAAGAAATTAAACATAATAATTTTATTAACTAATCTATTAATTAATTTATTACTTTTTTTTAATAATATTTTTTCTATTAAAAAAGCAATAAATTAAGCCAAACAGAATAATAGAATGTATAAATTTAATAATAAACAAGCTAGTACTATGATAAACCTTTAAATATTTAACTATAATATATAAATATTATTTAAATATTATAACTAAATAAAAAATAGTAATATGGATGTAAGATATAATTACATTTAATAATAATTAAGACTAGGAGTACAATTTAATTTGAAGACCCGTTATAAATTTATATTGATTGTATAAAAAAAATTATAAGCGAAAATTTTGTTGGTGCATGACATTTTGGCACATTTTTTTTAAAGTAGATCATCAGGACTCGAACCCATATAAGTTAATGGTAAAATGGAAAGACTGTACTGCTGGGCCGCAATCGAAAACATTTAATAAAAGTTAACAATTATTTCGGAAATTTTTTTATAGACCCCATGTTTCTTGGTCACCCGCGGTGAAATCCCAAAAATGTCCCTATATTTCGGAAATGCATCTTCGAAAATACCTTTTTTTATTTAAAAAAAAATTATTTCGGAAATACATTTCCGAAAACACCACTTCGGAGATGCATTTCCGAAAAAATGTGCGTTCTGCTGTTTAAACAAAACAGCCTCCCCCATTACCATTTTACCCTAAAACTCAAAGAGTTTCAAAAATCTTCCCATTTCTGGTTTCTACTACACGAACTTGACTCTTTAAAGTTGCTCTACAACCTTCAAAGACCACTCAAAGGCTTACATCTTTCAACTATAGGATTGAAATGCATAGTAGGGTTGTTAGAAATTAGTAAAATATTATAGGGTTTAGTTATTATATGTCACTGAGGTTGTTTAGAAAGTAAAAATTTTATTTTGAAATACTTAGGACAAGATGTAGAGGTTCTGCAAAAATGGTATTCGCAGGGGGGTTTCAGAAGTACATTTCTGAAAACACCTCCTTGACCAATTTTGGAAATGTGCCTCTGAAATTAACCCAGAAAGTTTTTTTTTTATTTTCTTGATTGTTTCGCCTTCTAACCTATTCGCTTATGGATTTCAATTTTTCAAGAAAATGGCAGGCAACCCCGCACGACTTAGACAGGGTAGGGAGATCCAGACAGCGTCGGCTAGACGCGAGCGGGAGGCACAACTGACATCGACCCAGGGACGGGGTAGAGCACGAGTACTCGTCCAGATGGATGAGCCTGGTTCCTCATCTAGATCGATGAGTCGGCTGACTCGAGTGTCTTCTCCCCATCAGGAGGTACGGGAGGATGAGGAGGAGGTGATACTTGATGTTGACCCTCCACACGGGGAGGAAGAGGAGGAGGAGGAGGAGGAGCAGGGCTACCCGGGAGGGCCCAGGGACACTTCCTTGCTTATTTACTACCACGACCACGTCACTCAGCGTGTCTGGGAGGGAGAGATATTTTTTTAATTTAACCAACTTTATAATTTAACTGTTTTTTATTTAGGTTTTCTTAATTACACTTTATAATTTAACTGTTTTTTAACTAGCAGTCTTTTTTTGTTTTGTTTTTGTAGTAACAAGATAGGCCGACGATAAAATCCGTGAACCATGCGCGGAAGATTTTTCATCTGTTTAAACAGATGACCAGAGATTTAATGATGTGATAGCTGGTTCCGGGCTTGGTGGGTTGTGCATGACCGGGTATACCACTATCAGCCACGGCATGCAGGGGGCTTTCGTGGAGCGATGACACAAGGAGACGTCTTCTTTCCACTTTCCTGTTAGGGAGATGACGTTCACCTTGCACGATGTTCAGTGTCTACTCCACCTGCCGATCAGAGGGAGGCTGCTGCACCATTCCCGGATAGAGAGGGTCGAGGCGATTGAGTGGATGGTCGACTATCTGGGTATGGATGGACCCATACATGGCTGATTTTGAGTGCAGGGCGACGAATGAGGACATATTCGATTCTCTAGCTTGAGAGATTTGTATGAGAACCACCTGGTGGCGACAGCGGAGTTCGACCAGGAGGGTGACGAGCTGTTTACAGTGTATCATCGTGCATGCGCTCTGAGGTGCTTGTTAATGTTCTTGGTAGGTACTGCACTATTTACATTAATCATTGTCGTTTGCATTGTCATTTAATATAGAATACGGGACTAAACATTGTTTAGAAAGCAAAAAAAATAGGTTTCTACATATTTCGGAAATGCATTTCCGAAACACCAAAAAATGTGAAATTGGTGTTTTCAGAGATGCATCTCCGGAAACACCCCCAATTGATATTTTCGGAGATACATCTCCGAATTCTGAAAATATTTTTAAAAAAAAAACATTGGAGATGCATCTCTGAAGCAGGGATATTTTTGGATTTTCGCTGGAGGTTCTATCCATAGGGGGGTCTACAAAGAAATTTCCATTATTTATACATATTTAATTATTTATACATATTTCCATCTCTTTCAATTTATAATTTTTACTAGAATTTTCATATTTTTTTTTATTTTTTTAACATATAATATATTTATAAAAAACTATATGTATATATCTTTAAATATAGAATATAACAATAAATATTAAGTGGTATAGTGGCAGGTTCTTACTAAAATACGCGGAGGTCATAAGTTCGATTCCTAGGTATCATAATTATCAAGCAAACAAGTAATGCTAACATGTTATCAAGACAAACATGTAAGATACTAAAGATAAACCTAAACATGAATTAGATGAACATACATGTAACAAACAAACATGCATGAAAGTGCCAACAAGCAAGGTAAGACAAACATGTAAGACACTAAAGATAAACCTAAACATAAATCAGATGAACATACATGTAACAAGCAAACATGCATGAAAGTGCCAACATGCAAGGAAAAAACATGTTCTCAGGACAAACATGTAAAAGATATCAAGCAAATAAGGAATGCTGACAAGTCCTAAACAAGAAATAGAACAACAAGTATCTAAACATGCAAATAGATACAAGAAATGAACATGAATCACGAAGATTGAACAAGCATCAATCATAACATGGACAAATACCAAGTAACATGCACAATTAGCAACAACAAGGAACAAGTATCCAACGGAAGAGAGATGAACATGTATCAAAAAGACTTGAACAAGTGACAAGAGTGATCAACAAGCAACACATAGATTAAGGAAATTTCTTCACCCACCTCCTAACCTTCTTGCCCACCCCTGGTGAATTTACCACAATTGTTTCGGAAGTTCAATTCCGAAACTGTACTTTTTTTCTTAAAAAAGGTGTTTTCGGAAATGTATCTCCGAAAACGTGTTTTTTTTAATATAAAATATTGATTTCGGAGATGCATCTCCGAAATAAAGTTACTTTTTCAGAAAATGTGGTGTTTCGGAAGTTCATCTCCGAACGCACCCCCTTGGGGGAATTCGGAAATGAACTTCCGAAAATATGTCTGGACAGAAGAAAATAAAAAACAACAACAATTCGCTTTATTTAATCGGGTGAAGATTACAACGATAATATTATATATAATTAAAGTTACATGTTGTTGATCACAGGTAGGTGGGGATGAGTCAACATTTTGATAACGTCGTCCGCCGATCTTTGAAGTTTTGCGTCCAACTCGATCAGGCCTTTCGAAGAAAATCGGTCGAACATTGTCCACAAAACCGCCAAATCTTCGTCGTTCTTGATCTCAAAAGGTGTGAACTTAATGCCTCCCTCATCGTTAAGCGATGGCGAGCGGTACTCGAGCTTGACAACCTTTCGATTCTCGGGATAGTGCAAAAGCGTGTTGAGCGACGGTATCAACTCCGCAAACGGCGTGTCGCGCGAGAAGCGAAATTGGAACGACATCGGGTAGCCGGTTTCAAAGTAGACGAAAGCTAGGTGGGGGTAGGTTTGTGTCATTTGTGTTTTGTGGTGTGAAGAGGATGAAGAAGAGTGTGTATTTATAGACTTATTGGAGCATTGATGGCCTAACAAACCTTATCCTGCCTCAGGGGACATTTCGGAAATGAACTTCCGAAAATAGGAGGCAGACTAGCATATTTCGGAAGTTCATTTCCGAATTATGCAGAAACAGACATAAATTTTGCATTTTGTTGATTGCTTAGTGTGTTGTCTAAATTGAACATATGGAATTGACATTAACCATAAATTAGACAAGCAAGTCATAAAACATAATTATATTATAAATGTATTGAATCGGTCCAATTTTACATGATAAACAACAATACATACAAAAAACGATCCGGAACAAACTAAAATTCACCGAACCAATCGGTGGATCCTAAGTCCAAAATAGGCTCATTCTTCGACCGCTCTCTATTTTGCTCGCGCTCTTGGCTCATCATTTCTTCAAACTCCGCCATTCTTGAAACAAAAAGATCCGGCCAAGTCTCCGCCTCATTTGAACGATGTGCGGTCCATTGACAACAAGTAGCCGGTATAGGACACCCCGGTTTCAAAAACACTTGGACGAAGTGCCGCGATCGTAGATACCCGATGCATATGATTCGGCCCGACGAGTCCAATGGCGGTCGACTATGAAGTGGAAAGAAAGTCTCACATAGTCCAAACCTCGTCAAATCGACGCATACAATATCATATGCACTTGCTATGAGATGACCCATATCGGGGAATGACATCCACTTCGAGACCGGAGCGATACCGGTAAGTGGTGGAACAAGTGAATCATGAATTTTTGCAAACTTTTCTTGATTTTCATATAGTCGGCCGTAGATGTCCCGATACGAAGTCAACTCCGCAAGAAGTTCCCGTCGGACTAAAGTGTGATTATTTTCCCCTTTACCGAGCAAACCCACAACGGCCCGATATCCACAATTTCCGTCTCCTCCAACATCAACGATGTTATCGATATATTTGTGCATAAAAAGTGGCATCTCATCAATGTAGACAATGGGTGATTTTTTTATCGGCGGTGTGCGAGGTGGCTTCGAAATACGGGCACCTTTGTTACCACTACACTTGGACTTAGGTGTCTCATGAATTTCCGGGAACGATGCATCAACATGTTCAAAGTAGGAAGGAGATCGTTTTGTTGATGTGTCATCTTGTGTAATTTTGGACTTTTTCGATGCACCTTTAGTCTTAACCGGTTGAGATGGCGATTTCAAATCGGTGGTCTCCAGAAATGCGATCTTTCGAAATTGTTCTTTTATATGCATTTTTGTTGTGTCGTCCGCTTTAGCAAACTTCTCCAATATCACTTCCAACTCGTCGGAGATGGTGATTTTGGAGTCATTTTCTTTCGGCGGGTCAAAATCATCAAAACGAAGTTTCTTCCAATGGTCGGCTACCTCATCCATGCGTATGGGTGAATTCAAATTCTTTTTTTTTTTGCAAGTATACAAGCACATGGTAGGCCGTATGTCTTTCTAATCGTGCACCCACATAATGAACTATCCGGCCCTGTGGTCTCCGACCGCTTAGCTTCATGAAACAAAAAATTCAAACCCGTTCGAGATATGTTGTAAATCAATTGGGAGAATAGAATTTGCCCTTTAAACCGGTGTTCCATAACCGTCTTGCTCCGACCGAATGATGTTTGAATTTCATTGTGTTGATTTTCAAGCATTTGGTTCACGGTGTCCCATCCCCGACACAAATCTCCCTTGCTATCACCCAACCACCTCTTGAAGACCGCATGTGCGGATTCAACTCGGTTAGTCGTGGTGCAACCAAGATGTCTAACTCGATTTGTCCAAGCGCACACGACTTTTTCTCTAACTTTATCAAGAATGGTGGATTCGACATAATGACAAAAAGTCTTAAGGGAACCACATAACGACCTAAAGTGTACCAATTTCTCGGTATACACGTCTTCGGAGTAGGCATCCAACATTTCCCTCCATTCCGCCATTATCCTATCAACCACAACATCGGCTTTAACAACTTTACCGTTTTCATCCGGCCTATCTTTTGTCCCAACCGCGGGTTTCAACTTGCTTCTCACGTTGCAAGTTATGTGATACCGGCAAAGCAAAGCGGTAGATGTCGGGAAGACGGTATCGACCGCATTCATCAAAGCATTGTCCCGATCGGTGACAATGACGTTTGGCATAACCGCTTGATCAACTAACAAAGACTTGCAAATTCCCAAGGCCCACGTAAAGTTGTCTTCTTTTTCACACTCCAAAAAAGCAAACCCCACCGAATAAGTCTTGTCCGTCGAGGTAACACCGACTATCTCTAGAAGCGGAAGCCTATACTTGTTGGCCTTGTACGTCGAATCCATCACAAGAACGGTTGGAAATGTGTTGAATAATTTGATACTTTCGGGATGAGTCCAAAAAATATCACGCACCGTAACTTTATCCTCGCAGGGTCGGAAGCTTGAAACATATTTGTTATCGCCTAGTAGTTTCAAAAGTTGTTGCATTTTCGACCGAGGACCCATATTCAACACTTTGAGATTGTGCCGTTCATTGTAAACTTGCTTGATATTTGAAACGCTATCTGGTTTCTTACGCTTCAAATCGGCAAGTATGTTGCGAGGCGCCACTTTGACTATTGTTAAGTCCGATATCACATTCCTCTCTTCGCGGGACAAACGACACGCCATTGGATGTCCGTGTAACTTGACATCCAAGGCATGATTATGAATTCCACAAATTACGGTTAACCGCCACAAATCATCAACCCTCCGAGTAGCACGCAACTTAAACGGACACCCGCACTTTCTCGAGCCCGTGTCCTCGTGTTTTAGCACCCGGTTTGATTGTACATAACTACCACCCGTTCGCAATTCAAAACAACGAAAGCTTTCCGCCTACTATTTCCGTTGTCCGACCTTAAAATAACAATTCCAAATCCATGTTTGTTAGCTTCCTTCCAAGCCCAATCAAGCAATTGTTCGCGACCGCCGAAGCTCCGATCAATTGTAAAATGTTGCAGAACATCGACCACATTGATCATAGGAGTAACGTCAATAACCGGATCGTTATTATCGTTGACAATTTCTGGAACTAATACTCCATCGTCTTGCACATTGTTGTCCGGATGCACCATACCTAACAAATGAATAAATTATCAAAAGTTGGCCAAAACTGTTTTTTTTACTGCCAGGCCTATTTTCGGAAGTTCATTTCCGAAATATGTTAGGTAATATATTTCGGAAATGAACTTCCGAATTATATCAGTTTTCAGCAGAATTTTGTTGAATCAATGTAGTGAAATAGGGAATGAAATAAGTGATGTTTACCTGAAATTGTAGCTTTCTATGCTCCCTTTAACGTGATCAACGGTTTGAAACTTGATTTTAGGACGAAAAAAGGATGGAGATTGATTGGGTTTTGGAGAGGGTTTGGAAAAGTGTTGGAGAAAAATGATGAAATAGTGAAGGAGGGAAATTTGTATATGCAGAAATCTTTTCGGAAATGAACTTCCGAAAATATTCACGGTTTTGGCATTTTCGGAGATTCATTTCCGAAGTCAAAAAAAATTCAAAAAAAAAAAACTTCGGAAGTTCATTTCCGAAGCAGGGGTAGTTTTGGTTTTTCGCTGAGGATGACCCCCATAGGGAGGTGGCTAAAGAAATTTTCTAGATTAATCAAGTGGATAGAAGAAAGGGTGAACATGTATCTCAAGCATTTGAACAAGTAAAACTAATGCTTTAGTCGAATGATAGACAATTAATTAATAGATTGAAAGCTCTTTTGAATCACCTTGCACAAATCAACAAATGAGTTAGAAATAACAAGGAAATGTAACTGAAGTTATGCATTCGTATCATAACTTAAATTGGAATCAAATCATGATGAAGAAACAAGTTGCAAACCGGGCAGCATCATGTTAACACATGAAATTATCAGAAACTTGAATTAAAATCAACTAAACTAGTAATGGTATCAAACGATTATCCAATATCCTAATTAGATTTCAATGATATATTTTTATCACCTAAAATCTAACAAAAATTTATTTTACATCTATTTATCATCTAGAAAAATAAGGAAGAAACTATGATTCTATCAAGTTAAATGTGGACTAGAGAAATGGTTGTATGGCAAGGTAATAGGGCGCTGCAGCTCATAGCTGATGGCCTAACTGCTTTTTGATCTTTCCTGCCCAGCCAAAAATGGTGTGACGAGCTTAAAGTGGGTGTACGCAGGAATCATGTAGGGGAAACCCAATGTGGCTTTTGAATTCAACTTTTTATTAAGTTTATCTTAATTTCCACTAACTAATGTTCAGATTTCAATATTAAACTCAATTAATAACAATCAACCAAATTTAATTTCTATTAATTTAATTTCTATTAATGCTAATCAAAGTTGGGATTGAATAAAAGAAAAGGGATTAGGGTTGTAAATTATGGCTTATCAGCTTACGTGAAAGACTCTTTCCCTTTCTTCCTCAACGAAACGGCGGTGACCTCTCTCAACCTTCTCCTTCTCTGTTCAAACCTTCTCCCGCCGCTGTAAACTCAACCTATTCCGCCTCACATAAATCGTTTCTTTCAAATGGCAACGCAACCTTCTCCCACTCAGCTTCAACGACAACGAAGACAAACACAAATCGAAGAAGTGGAGGAGCTTAGCGATCGGAGGCAAGTCCGATACTTCATCAATTATGATCTCAAAGACAAGAAGATCCTGAGATAAACATGTCATATTCTACTGTTGTCCTTCTTCCTTCCGTTTTCGTGCGTTTCGCGATGATGATGTTGTCTGGGTTCTGCAGACTGATAATAGATGACGTTGGAGATCATTATTCTTGAAAATTGTTGAAGATGATTGATCGAATGGGAGAGATACTGGAGAATTGTGGATGATAAATAACGAAGATTGTGCAATTTTCAGAGTTGAAGAATGATTATGCTGAATCGTGAAGTTGTTTGTAGAATTTGGAGAGTTGAAGTTGGTTGAAGATTTGTGAAAATGATGATAAATGGATGATTGTGGAAGATTGGTGAAGATAATGAGGTTCGGTTCTGAAGGAGAGAGAGTTTGAAGATTGGATCTAACTTTCTGTTGTGGAAATTTCTGGAGAATTAAGGGTGATGAATATTGAAGAGGTTGAAGAATCTTGATGGAGATGGAGATTGGTAGTTTTTGGTAAGAAGGTGTGAAGAGAGAGAGGTGAGTTCTGAGATTTTCTCTGGTGAAGGATTTTGTTACCATTCGGTTACGTTTCTGTTATGAAGTGAGTGATTTTTCTCTTAGGTTATGTTTGGGAGTTTGGAGGGGAAGGGAGGGCTTGGCTTTAGAAAATAGGAAGAATTGAGTGAAAAGGATAAAAAGATTTTGGGTAGGAGGGTTTTGGAGGGTTTGAGTTTATTTATAACACCAAAAACCCCATAAAATGGGGGAACTCAAAAATTGTATTTATGTTGAAAATTCAAAATTTAGTAATGATAATGACTCTTTTATCATTCTAAATAAAATCATTTTTTCAAAAAATGTAAAATATTTTCCTATATTGTTTTAAAATTTTGTTTTTGGAAGCCTTTCCCTCCCCTCCCCTCCAAACTCCCAAACATAGCCTTAAGGATTTCCTCTCCCCAATTCAGTTATCAATTCCTCGCTCCAATTTTGAGTTACCCCTTTTTTGCTATCTTCTCTTGAAAAATTTGTTATTGATTTTTTTGGAACTCTGTTAGTTCAATTCGCAGCGCTGAACCGATTGGTAATTGTTGCCGTGAAACGGTTTATTTGTAAGCTGGTTTTGCTTGTTGCAGGATTTTGGTTAAATGGCGTTATGCAAGTTTGGGATGGATATTGTAACACCCTTCTAGACCCCGCGGCAATTTAATAATTAATCAGAGTAAAAACATATGCACAAGGGTGCCACAATTATTCAAAATAATTAAATCAACTAAGGTCAAAGTCATGCTTCATTAGGAAACGGTTCACCAAAACATAGTCATGTTTATCACAGCGGAATACTAAACATCATCAAATACAACCAAATGGAATCATAATTCAACACCAAATAAAATGGATAATTTCTTAAAAACTCTATAACTATCGTTCCCCAGTGTTACAGATCAGAGCATGACCGACACGACCCAACATAAACGGATAAACTCTACGAGTCATCCTCACCAAGCACTAATGCCGCTACTCCTCAATCTGAAAATGACAACATGTAAGGGTGAGTCTCATTCTCAATTAGTAAATATTATGCAATTCATAAGCAACAAGCATCATAATATATCGTTCACCCAATTATACATATTCAGATTCACATCTATTATTCATTAATTCACACAATAATAGACTATAACACATAACACGGAAATCCATACAATCATGTTATGACAAAAATGCATATGACACAACTGACACTATGCATGTGGTACCAATAAACCGTGGAATCAATCCACCTAACCGATCTATGCCTCATCGAGATACGGCCCACCGACACAATTTCCACACAATGGGAAATATGTCCACCAACGATCCAAACATCACCGAGATCCAACATCAATGCATATGAATGAATGAAACACATATAACATACTTAAAACACACCGAATCACGATGAACAACTCATCTCAACACCACATCACCGAATAAGTATGTACATGTTTTCAACATCATTCAAATAGTCATGCATCCATCACAATCATAATAACAAATCACAACCAATTCATCATCACATCAAACACATTGTCACACCCATCTCATATGCACACAATGTTCAATTCTCATCAAGTAATTAACTTGAGTTTTTAAAGAAATAAAGTCGGCTAATACCAATATTCATCATTCATCATATAAAACATTTAATTACTTGCACAACGCCCAAAACGGCACTAAGAAATGATACACGGATCAAAAGATACGTTATTTTGAAGTTTGGAAAAATTCACACACAGCAAGGTTCG
The DNA here is from genome assembly GCF_029867415.1 of Vicia villosa. Taxonomy (NCBI): domain Eukaryota; kingdom Viridiplantae; phylum Streptophyta; class Magnoliopsida; order Fabales; family Fabaceae; genus Vicia; species Vicia villosa. Next base: position 111,218 of record NW_026705500.1, on the reverse strand, counting down.
CTCAGCGGAGCAAGGCAAAAGCGAAATCCTTCAGACCTCCGCTCAGCGGACCTCAAGCAACGTCAAACAGGAGCGAACTACGTTGGGACCTCCGCTCAGCGGACCCCCCTCCGCTCAGCGGACCTGCGATTTCAGCAAACCCCAAGTCTGCGACAGAACCTGCGATTTCACTCCCTTTTCACCCAAAAAACGATTCCAGACATCACGTAAAGGCATATAATCATCATACATTCAATTATACACCATAAAACATCATCCAAACTCATTATTAACCAATTAGTTCACACAATTATCATCAATTCAATCCAATTATAACACCCTAACCTAACAATCCCAATATCTAATTGAACCAAACCATACATCAATCTACCTATCACCTAAGATTACATAAGAGATACTAAAAGGAAGAGTCCCCCCTTACCTCGATGAATCTCTTGAATGCTCTCCTCCCGGTTTCACGTTCTTGCCTCTTTCTCTTCTCTTGCTCTTTTCACGTGTTCTTCATTTCTCCCCAAAATGGTTCCTTTTTCTTATTTTATGAAAATAAAATAAAAGTAATATATCACAACTTAGTAAAAGGCCTAACTAATTAGCACCCCTCTTTTACTAACATCACACACCATAAGCCCAATAGCCTTTATTCCATCATTTTCCGATTAAAATACTAAATTACAATTATTTAATTTAAATCTTAATTAAATTAATAAACTGAAATCATGGGGTGTTACAACTCTCCCCCACTAAAAGAGTTTTCGTCCTCGAAAATATACCTTAGACGAAAAGTTCCGAGTAAGAGTCCTTCATCTGGCTCTCTAACTCCCATGTAACATTTCCACCGGCTGGTCCTCCCCAAACCACTTTCACCGTTGCTATATCTTTACCTCGCAACTGCTTCACTTTACGGTCTTCAATCCTCATAGGTAATGTCTTTACAGTCAGATTATCTCGCACCTGTATATCATCTACCTGAATCTCATGAGACGGATCCGCAATGTATTTCCTTAACTGGGATACATGGAACACATCATGCAAATTAGCGAGTGCAGGCGGTAAAGCAATCTGATAAGCAACCTTCCCAATCTTCTTAGTAATCTGAAATGGACCAATGAAACGCGGAGTTAACTTCTTCGACTTCAAGGCTCTCCCAATGCCAGTCATCGGAGTAACCCGCATGATTACATGATCTCCTTCCTTAAATTCAATATATTTCCTTCTTTTGTCATGGTAACTTTTCTAACGACTCTGAGAAGCTCTCATCTTTTCTTGAATCATCTTGATCTTTTCTGTAGTTCGTTGCACAATCTCCGGTCCAACCACCGTATTTTCTCCAGATTCGTACCAACACAAAGGAGTTCTACATCTCCTACCATACAATGCTTCAAACGGAGTCATACCAATACTCGAATGATAACTATTGTTGTAGGTAAACTCAACCAAAGGTAAATAACTATCCCAAGCACCACCTTTCTCTAATACACAAGCTCGTAACAAATCCTCTAACGATTGAATCGTTCTCTCCGTCTGTCCATCTGTCTGCGGATGATAAGCAGAAGTCAACCTCAACTTAGTACCTAAGGCTTCCTGCAATCCTGTCCAGAACTTAGAAGTAAATCTCGGATCTCTATCCGACACAATACTAGCCGGAACACCATGCAAACTCACTATCTTCTCAACATACAACTGAGCCAACTTCTCCATCGAATAATCCATTCTTATTGGAATAAAGTGAGCAGATTTCATCAACCGATCTACAATAACCCAGATAGAATCACAATTCTTGCTCGTTCTAGGTAAACCAGATACAAAGTCCATAGAAATTCCATCCCACTTCCAATCCGGGACAAACAACAGTTCCATCAATCCAGACGGTTTCTGATGCTCAGTTTTCGACTTCTGACAAATTAAGCAAGCATAAACAAACTCAGCAATTTCCTTCTTCATTCTAGGCCACCAAAATAACTTCTTCAAATCATGATACATCTTGGTAGCACCAGGATGAATACTCAATCCACTCCGGTGTCCTTCTTCCAGAATACTCTTTCTGATCCCAGCAACATCGGGTACACACACTCGGTCTCCAAACCTTATGACGCCATTCTCGTCAATTCGGAATTCACCTCCTCGACCTTAGTTAATCAATGTCAACTTATCTACCAAGCCAACGTCAAATTTCTGTCCGTTTTTAATTTCTTCAAGGATACTATTAGTTAACTTTAACATCCCCAACTTAACGCTATTAGAAGTACTTTCGCATACCAAACTCAAATCTCGGAATTGCTCAATTAAATCCAATTCTCGCACCATTAGCATAGACATATGCAATGACTTTCTGCTCAATGCATCAGCAACAACATTTGCTTTACCAGGATGGTAATTCAACCCGAAATCATAGTCCTTCAGAAATTCTAACCACCTTTTCTGCCTCATATTAAGTTCTTTCTGGTCAAAGAGATACTTCAGACTCTCATGATCGCTGAATACCTCAAATCGAGAACCATAGAGATAATGTCTCCACAACTTCAACACAAACACCACAGCCGCCAATTCCAAATCATGAGTCGGATAATTCCTTTCATGAATTTTCAACTGTCTTGAAGCATAGGCCACTACCTGCTTATCTTGCATCAAAACACCACCTAAACCCATCAGTGAAGCATCACAGTGTTATACCCCAAAATTTGCCCGCATCTTTTTTCAAGAAAACTTCAATCTAAAAATTAAGAGTTTCATATAATCTTGGATTTTCATATCATGATTTATGAATACTTGGTTTTTAGAATTTTTCTTTTACGGTATTTTGGCTCGCTGTTGAACTTATTCTTACGCAAACGCCAATTACTGTTTATTACTTCACACACGCTATTTATTTGATATTTATTTACAGATAAATAGTACTGACGCAATTGGTACAGAGTTAAATCTTTTGCAGGCGCATAGTCCAGGGATTCAGACTATACTGGTAACAAGTAAATTATTATTAATTTTTTGTTTCCCACTAATTTTTGTACTATATTCCATTATTTTCAAAATCTTTTCCTTTCTTTTCAAATCTCTTATTTCAAAATCAAATCCTAACTTTATTCTATACATCTCTCTTTTTTCCAACACTATCATACACTTTCTTTCAAATCTTACTTCCACTCAAATTTTCCTTTTGTACGGAATCACTTCATTCCCCAACGTCTCTATCCTTCTTTTCATTCTATAAGTACCTCTCATTTTTTCCATAAAATCTCACATCAAATTCTAACTCATCTCTCAAATTTCTACTTCATATTCATTCTCTCTTCTTCCTCGGCAAAATGGCGAAGCGGATGGAAACGTGTTTTCTTATGGTCATCACCATTGCTACGGTAATCATGTCCTTCTTCTGTCTGCATAGTCCTGAAAAATGTGAACCTGCAATGGTTACACTCCCGATCATCTATTTTCTGTTGGTCATAGCACGGATTATTAGTCGTCATATGTAAAGTTTGTCCTATCTTCTGTTTTTAGAATGTACCGTTCTTTATATTTACCGTGCTGTTTACTACGTTTTGTTTAGGTAATATTTGTACTGTCAGTATTAAGTATTACACTATATCTTCATTTAACTAGTAAGATAATGTTATATGTGTTTATTGCTAGTTAAAATATTTATTTTTTCTGTGCATTAAATCCTTTCAGTCTTATTATTGACGGTAATTTTGTTCGCATACAGTACATATTACTTATTTATTACGTCTGTGTTTTACTAACCACTCATGTAAATAAATTTTCACCATTAACACAAAAACAAAAAAAACAAAACAAAAACAAAAAAATAATATTAACTTTGACTGTTGAATTTCCACTCTAAACAGTCAGTTGACAGTCAAACCGCTGACAGTGCAATTCTCCGTGTTTTGTACCATCAATCAAATCAAAATTTTGCATTTCAAAATTCCAAGATTTTTGTTCTAGAAGTCTTCTGAATATCACATGATTAGCAGAGACTCAACACTGCACAAAAATCAGGTACGCTTAACTGTCTCCTACACAAACAGTCCCTAACTAGGGTTTCTTGTTTTTTTTCAGGAGAACAAGTTTTTGAGACCTCAAATGGATTTCATGGACCTCCATATATCTCAAAGTACCATCATACAAATTTTCAAACTTCAATTCGCTCAGACGCACAGTCAGCAGCTCAAACAGCCAACAGACGACCCGTTTGACCAAAAAAAGTCAACAGACAGTCAAAAATGAAATTTTTTGTCAAAGTCCATATTTTGTCAAAGGATTCATCATTTGATCATTGGATGATCATAATTCATCAAGGAAAGATCAAAAATCAACAAAACCCTAAGTTTCAAAATTAGGGTTTTCTCCTAAAAAGTCAACTGAACTTTGACTGGTCATAACTCTCTCATCCTTCATCCAAAAAATTCAAACCAAAGCTTATTTTGAAGGAAATTCAATTATATTTCAAATGCAATTGGTCCCATGGTCATTAGATTCACCATTTGAAAAATATGAATCAAGACATTACAGGTCATTTTCAAAGTCAACAAAAAGTCACTTTTTTCAAAAGGACACACAAGGAGCATGGAAAATCATTTTGACATGAGACCAAAGACATTGGTTAGAGGACTCTTTGAGGTTTCCAAAAAGTGCAAGAACTCCTTCATATGACAAAAATTGAGAGATTTACACCTTGTTGAAGTTGACCATTTTTTGGGAAAATGCATGAAATCAACATTGATCAAAAATGTATTTTTTCCAAATGGGGCCTAATTTCCATAATCCAAACATGTCTACCATGATGTAAAGGGCCTCCCACAACCAAGACAAAGCCCACATCATTTTTGTTCCATTTTTGGTTTAATGTTATCATATTTAAGATTAAATTGAAAAAGGAAAATGGAAGGATAATGCATAGTTTTGTTTCTAAGCATGACTCATCAAAGATCATTCAATATGCTGCAGCCAAGGAATTACAACAGGAGAAGTGTGGAAAATTCAAGCTATGGTGGCTTGAATTCAAAGCTACATATATATTAAAAAATTCAAAATGCAACAAAGACATAAATGCTATTTAGCTTAGTTTCTAAGCACTTCTTTGCTTATATAAGAGCTAGCATACTTCAGTAATCAAGGGGAGACAAGTTCAGAACATAAGCATTACTTGTAACATACTTGTACCAACTTAAATTTTTCAAAGAAATCAAAAATTCGAATTTTAATTTCTAGCTTGTTTCAGTTCAAACTAAACACTCAAACACAACCCTCAAGCATCATTGAATATATCCCAATCAGTTTCAAGCCTTGGAACACTCACAATCGACCACTAGACCTCACGGTTTGCTCGAACTAAAACTTACAAAAATCTCATCACACATGCATATTTAACAAGATGTAGACTCATATTTAAGTTTAGTTTGAGGTTCTGATCGTTTCTGGATAGTTAATTACAGTTTGGTTGCATATACACGAAGTTACCATTCTAGGGTTTGTGAACTCAATTTTAGGGCTTTTCATTAGAAGCAAAATTAAGTAAAATTAATGGCATATTCGAACTCAGTGAATCAAGCCAAGTCGAATGGACATGTCGCGCCAAATTTCTTTTCATGTTTACCCCTATTCGCTATTTTGCAGGTTTGGAACTCATCTATTATAGCGCTTTTCTCATAAAAGCGCTGTTAAATGTGCTGGCGAGAGGTTGAAGACGATGAGGTGTCCTCACCTCATTGGACAAGACGCGCGCGTGTTTTTTTAAATTACCCTCGGATTCAGTGTCTGCAGGTGTGTCACGTGTGGTGGTCCCTCACAATCTAAGCCATCAGATCCATCCACTCATCAATCCAACGCATCAGAATGAGCCCCCATATCCTGGACTTTATTTAATAACCACACCTGATCATTTATTTCATATTTTCTATTTTTATTTTAATTTCTTTGCAAAATTAATTTAAATAGTTCTAAAAATCCAAAAAATACACAAAAAAATATTTTTAAGTTTATAAAATAATACTTTATTTTCTTATATAAAAATATTTTATTTTTCTTCATAATTTAAATATTTTGTATAATTAATTAGTATATATTTATATATTTGCTTTTTAATTATTTCAACCAATCAAAAAAATCATAAAAATTTTGTTCTTTATATTAAATATAGTTTATATATTATAGGCTAATTTTGTACATATTTAGAATAATTTTCTCATTTAAGTTTTAATTATTTGTGTAATTATTTGTATAATTATGTATTAATTAACTTAATAATTTCTAAACAAATTTAAAAAATTCCAAAAAAAAATTAGTTTTATCTTAAAATTAATTGACAAACATTTTGAACATATTTTAAACTTAGTTTTTAGGTTTAAATTTTATTTCCATCTTTTTCCTCATTTTAATTAAATTAATCATGCATTAATTATAATTAAAATCAATCATCAAAAATCCAAAAATATTTCTTTTATTTTCTTGCAATTTAAATTCATAGATCAAGTGTATAGGTTGTCAAATTCATGTAAATAGCGTAGTTTACATTTCCTGCACAATCGATGTAATAGCGTAGATTTACTTTCCGCATTTTACATTTCCGCATTTTAAATTCCAGCATATATAGAACTGCGTGTATGTCAAAGATAAAATTGAATCGTTAGATCACTAACTTCAAAGATAAAATATCTGAATCAAAACACAATCACACTTGCACCTCTTAAGGTAATCCCTCTTTTACTCTCTTCAAAAATCAAGATCAAATTCAAATGCAAAATTGAACTTTTGTTTACATCCGGTAAAAGGATAGTTTTTTAAAGGAAATAGGATAAGACCTTATAACTTAGGGTAGACCTCCTAATTTGCTTGCTCATATCAAAATAAACAAATCTCTCATATATCATTGTTTTTCAAAATAAAACTTTCAAAAAAGACAATACTTTGTATATATCCAAACAAGGATCATTACGAAGTTAACGTTCTTTTCAAAAAACATCTTTCGAAAGATAAAACACTTTGTATACATCCGCACAAGGATCATTACAAAGTCAATTTACCAAAAGTATTTGAAACCACATACAAGCATTTCAAGGCAATAGAAAAGTGATTGAAAACAAGTGAGCTAAGCAAATTAAAGAGCCCATGGATAACCATGGATACAAAGGGTGCTAACACTTTCCCTTTGTATAACCTACCCCCTTACCCAGAATTTCTTAAAGGTCTTTTTCTGTTTCTTTTATAAACCATTCCTTAATTGGATAAAATAAAAGTCGGTGGCGACTCTCTGATTTTCAAAAACACAAAAGCAGAAAGAAAAGAGTCAGTTCGCGTATCTCTCCGCAAGAGGTATGGTAAAAAACTGAGGGCGACAGGACTGGCGACTCTGCTGGGGAATAATTTCAAAAAACAAAATGTTTTCAAAGGGGTTACCTTTAGAGTTTAGATCACTTCGATGTTTTCAATTGCTTGACTTGATTGCTCTATTTTCCAAAGGTTTGTTTGGGTATTTTGCTTGTGTGAAAGATTCTAACCCGAATCTCGAGATACCTTAAGTATGTGACAATAGACCAAGGAAACTGTACGGCATGTACCGATACGGTTGATCTGGTAGTCACCGTTAGTGCGATACTTTGGTTTATACTGATGTCCCTTGAAAACGATCAAGGAGTATATTAGGCTTCCGAAATGTCATTAAACACTAATTTGTCTTAGAACCTTTTAGTTGAACTTGACTTGTGGCCTATTAAGTGGCTAGCTTTGAAATTGATCGAAGTTAGTTATCCTCGAGGAATATTTTTGATCGGCCGTCCGAGCGCCGTATTGAGATGTTGTCTCCAAGGATCATAGAACCCAAATACTATTCTAGGACAGGTTTTAACCAACTCAACTTCAATGGGGAGGGTATCACCTATGAACTTCATGCAAGCCTTTAAACCTAAGGCTATTGTTTGATTTGTTTGTGTTTGCCACATGTTTGACATCATAACATCATAAGCATCATAAGCATATCATTTTCTCACTAATCATTTCAAGGATCAAAGAGTTTACCTTTGTTCTGTTATTGCAGGTAATGGCTCCCGCCACCAGAGATTACATCTGAATCAACATCTCAACGGTGCCATCTGAACTAAAAGACTTAGTGTCAGAGTTTCCCAGGAATAATCAATTCACCGAAAAGCACGGTCACCTACTCCATTTGGTTACCTCAAAATTTGAAGAAGACATGATACGGGTCCTGTTCAAGTTCTTTGATCCCAAACATCATTGTTTTACCTTTCCTGATTACCAGTTAGTACCCACCTTGGAAGAGTTTTCTGAACTAATTGGATTACCTGTTCGAGATCAATTACCTTTCACTGGTTTAGAAAGGATTCCAAAACCTGAAATCATTGATGCTGCCTTACATTTGCGAAAGTCAGAAATCGAGTCCAATTGGGAAACAAAGAGCGGAATCCAGGGTTTGCTTCCTAAATTCTTAATGGAAAAGGCTCGATTACTACTAGAAAACAAAAGTTATCCAGCTTTTGAGGAGGTTGTGGCTCTTCTGATCTATGGGTTGGTTTTATTCCCTAATCCTGACCAGTTCATAAGTGTGCACATCATCAACCTTTTCTTAACCCGTAACCCGGTACCGACCTTGCTGGGAGACATTCTACATTCTCTATACACTCGTACTATGAAGAAACGAGGAACTCTTATGTGCTGTATACCACTACTGGCTAGATGGTTTACATTTCATCTTCCCCGATCAGTGTTGAGAAATGAACAAAGAATGCAATGGTCTCGCAGGATTATGTCTTTGTCTCATTCATATATCCGGTGGAACAACTTCTTTCAAAGAGACATTACTATCATTGACCATTGTGGAGAGTACCCTAATGTGCCACTACTTGGCATCAAGGGAGGCATCACTTACAACCCCTCTCTAGCTTTACGCCAATTCGGATATGCACGGAGAAACGGTCCTCATGACATGATTATCCGTGGCATTGTGTTTGATTACGAGAATGATTCCCACAGACACCGACGAAGGTTTATACATGCGTGGGGCAGTGTCTATAGAATAGAAAGCAAAACTTTGGGGCAATGGAATTCTATTCCTATGGAACCTTACCTCAGATGGGTGCGTACTCATGCTCAGAAGTTCATCATGCCATATCCCGCTATTCTACCTGTGACTATCGAGCCAGAAGTCGAAGGAGACGAACCTCAAGTTATTCTACATCCGGATATGCCAACTGACCTGGAAGAGTTGCAGAAATCTTGGGTTCAACTAAAATAGGAAAGAGACACCTTCAAAGCACACTGTCAAGACTATGAGAGGAGATCATTGGAGCTCACCGGACAAATCCAAGAAGAACAACAGATCAACACATTCCTGGGTGCAAAGAGAAAGCGTCCATGGGAGACCTGAGGGATCCTTCATTTTCTTTATTTTCTGTTTTGTAAGCCCGAATGAGGCAAAGAAAAAAAAGAAATAAAAAGAAATAAATTGTTTGACTAACAAATGTTTGTTTTTCTTTTGTTTTAACAAATCTAAACTCTAAGATCCTTGAAAACATTGCATATACATTTCATTGCATATACATTTCATTCATAAACATTGAATATGCATTTCATTCATACACATTGCATAACAGGTTCACATGACGGATTTCTCATCTCCTTGCTGTTTATTTCAGTTAGAAGAGATGGAATCTGAGACAAGCATCAAGAATCTCGAAGCACAGAACGCCCAAGTTCAAGTAGCAATTCTGGAACTGGCAAAGGGGCAACAAGAACTGAAAGCCCTGATAACCAAGAAGAAAAAGAAGCCCAAAGGATCTGTAGGCTTGAGTCACCTGAAAAGGAAGATCAAAATCCCAGTCAAAAAGTCCAAAAAGCCACCGATCCCTGAAATAGTCGGTGATGGTGAACAAGGAGACAATCACAGCAACCAGGGTTCTGCCAAACCCTCCCTCTCTTCTAATGAAGAATATTATCATTCTGGAGACGAATAGGATGATGACAAATACCAGCAGTTGGAAGAACGCATGAAAGCTATGGAGATACAAAAAAATACCTGGTTTAGATTTCGATTATCTGGGACTCGTCTCAGATGTTGTTATCCCCCCAAAGTTCAAAGTTCCTGTCTTTGCAAAGTATGATGGAGTTTCTTGTCCAAAACTACATCTGAGGTCCTATGTAAGGAAGATACAACCTCATACAGCAGATAACAAATTGTGGATTCACTTCTTCCAAGAAAGCCTGTCGGGTACACAACTCGAGTGGTACTACTAGTTGGAAAGTACAAAAATTCATACCTGGGAAGATTTAGCTGCTGCTTTTTACAAACAGTATCAATACAATGCTGATCTTGCACCAACCCGTACTCAACTAAGGGGCATGTCCATGGCACCAAAAGAAAGTTTCAAAGGATATGCACAAAAGTGGAGAGATATGGCTGGAAGGGTTCAACCATCTTTATCAGATCGCGAGCTAGTTGACATGTTCATGGGCACTTTAACTGGCCCTTTCTACAGTCATTTGCTGGGAAGCTCATCATCAGGTTTCATTGACCTGATATTGACTGGAGAACGTGTCGAAAGCGGCATTCAAAGTGGAAAAATTCAAATAGGCTCTTCCTATGGTACTACAAAAAGGCCCATCAGTGGGAGGAATGAGGTCAATACAATGCAAAGTCTGAAAGGTCGCAAAAATGAGCATCACCAATCTGTAGGGGCAGTTCTGATCTCCGCATTTGCGCCTCAAAAAGATCAACTGCCAAAATATACGCGTCGACCAGATGCGCCAAGAAGAAATTTTACCAGAATCAATATGCCAATCTCTCAAGCATTGCAGCATTTGTTAAAAGCAGATCTGATCACATTAAAAGACCCTCCAAAAGATGTCAACACTTCCTCTCCGAGTTATCGCCCCGATGCAACCTGTGCGTATCACTCCAACTGTCTAGGACATAACGCAGATCACTGTTGGGCCCTAAAAAATAAAATACATGACATGATAGATGCTGGGGAAATTGAGTTCGATCCTCCAGAGACTCCAAATGTCATCACTGCACCTATGCCAAAGCACGACAAGACCGTCAATGCTATCATAGACACTGTTTACATCTATGATGTGAGGGAATTGTCAACTCCGCTCCTTGAAGTCAAAAGAAAGCTAATCCGAGCTGGTTACTTTCCAGGTTGTGACCCTGATTGCTCTTATTGTGCACACCTACCCAATGGTTGTGAAAATCTGAGAATGGGAATTCAAAAGTGGATGGATCGCCGTATCATTATGTTTGAGAGGCTACCTTCCATGGATGTTTTATGCGAAGTCTTTGCAAACGGGATGAGAATAGAGGACGTCTCAGTGGTTTCCAACATACCATTAAAAATCCCTACCAAAGCTCCTTTCAAAATTTCTGCTACACCCAAAGTGGCATCGGTAATCATTACCAGTCCAACTCCATTTCCATACTCCTCAGACAAAGCTGTCCCGTGGAGTTATGACACTAATGTTTATGTCCATGGAGTTAAACAGGATACCTTGACCGAAGAGGCCCTGAATTTTACTACTCCAACTGTTGATAATATTGTGGGTACCAGTAAGATTACGAGAAGTGGAAGGATCTTTTCACCAGAAATTTCTCCAAATGTGGTTACTAATCCAGTCCAGGTCCCAGTTCCTAATCAAGATATCAATGCTCGAGGCAAAGAGCCACAAGTTGAACCAGTTCAAATACCGGTGGAAGTCACTGTTGAGGATCCATCAAAGCAAGAAATGGAGGAAATATTGAAAATCATCTGCAAGAGTGATTACAATATTGTCGAACAACTGGGGCATACTGCTTCAAAAATCTCAATGCTGTCTCTGCTAAAGTATTCAGAAGCTCATGCCAAAGCCCTGATGAAGTTCCTGAAAGCTGCACATGTACCACAAGAGATTTCAATCGATCAATTTGAAAATTGTGTTGCCAGTCTAACAGTAAATAATGGCCTCGATTTCTCTGATATCGATTTAACCCCTGCTGGAAAGAATCACAATAAAGCCCTACACATCTCCATTGAATGTAATGGCACCACTCTCTCTCATGTGCTGGTAGATAACGGTTCTTCTTTGAACGTATTACCAAAAACAGTACTAGAAAAGCTTGACTTCGAAGGAATTGTGTTACAACCAAGCGATGTTGTGGTAAGAGCCTTCGACGGGTCAACAAGAACAATGTACGGAAAGGTGAATCTCCCAATCAGAGTGGGCTCTCAGATCTTTGATTCTACCTTTTACGTAATGGAAATTCACCCAGCATATTCCTGTTTACTAGGACGCCCTTGGATACATGGGGCAAATGCTGTAACTTCTACCCTACATCAGAAGTTGAAGTATCCAGTAAAAGGAAAAATTGTCACAGTTTATGGCGAAGAGGAATATTTCGTTAGTCACCTGAGTAACTCCAAGTATGTTGAGTTAGATGACGAATTCATCGAAACTACTTGCCAATCTTTTGAGGTGGTCTCTCCAGATGTCTCTACTACCAAGCATATTTCTGCTACTCCAACTACAACTATGGCTTCTCTCAAAGATGCCAAAGCTGTGATCGAAAAAGGTGGTTGCACAATATGGGGACAACTCCTCGATGTACCTTACAAGTCCGACAAGTTAGGCCTGGGCTATGCTAATGGAAATCAAAAGAACGATCAAAGTCCTTGTTCTAGAGGATTAATGTCACATTTCATCAGCCAAGGAGTAAATGCTATTGAAGACGATGAAGTGTTCTTGAACCATATCATCCAGCCATACCCAAATGAAGTTCCACCCCTTCCCATGGGAGTTTGGGATACTTTGGGAGAACCAAGCGGCGGGTATAATTTTCAGTATACCGCACCTCAGAGTTCTTTTATTGCTACAGAAGACATTACCCAAACTGGATGGGGCAATCAATTTGAAAATGGCAAAAGTTTCACAAGTTCCATCAATGAGCAATATCAAAATCCACCTAAAGAAGTTTGGGATACTTTAGGAGAGCCAAGTGGCAAATATGACTTTATGGTGAAATATTCCGCTCCTCCGAGCTCACAAGTCGCCATTGAAGACATAGTCCCAACTGGATGGGATGAACATTACAACGACAATTTCACTCTTGAAGAAGCCAGGAATCATGTAGGGGAAACCCAATGTGGCTTTTGAATTCAACTTTTTATTAAGTTTATCTTAATTTCCACTAATTAATGTTCAGATTTCAATATTAAACTCAATTAATAACAATCAACCAAATTTAATTTCTATTAATTTAATTTCTATTAATGCTAATCAAAGTTGGGATTGAATAAAAGAAAATGGATTAGGGTTGTATATTATGGCTTATCAGCTTACGTGAAAGACTCTTTCCCTTTCTTCCTCAACGAAACGGCGACGACCTCTCTCAACCTTCTCCCTCTCTGTTCAAGCCTTCTCCCGCCGCTGTAAACTCAACCTATTCCGCCTCACATAAATCGTTTCTTTCAAATGACAACGCAACCTTCTCCCACTCAGCTTCAACGACAACGAAGACAAACACAAATCGAAGAAGTGGAGGAGCTTAGCGATCGGAGGCAAGTCCGATGCTTCATCAATTATGATCTCAAAGACAAGAAGATCCTGAGATAAACATGTCATATTCTATTAATGTCCTTCTGCTTCCTTCCGTTTTCGTGCGTTTCGCAATGATGATGTTGTCTGGGTTCTGCAGACTGATAATAGATGACGTTGGAGATCATTATTCTTGAAAATTGTTGAAGATGATTGATCGAATGGGAGAGATACGGGAGAATTGTTGATGATAAATAACGAAGATTGTGCGATTTTCAGAGTTGAAGAATGATTATGCTGAATCGTGAAGTTGTTTGTAGAATTTGGAGAGTTGAAGTTGGTTGAAGATTTGTGAAAATAATGATGAATGGATGATTGTGGAAGATTGGTGAAGATAATGAGGTTCGGTTCTGAAGGAGAGAGAGTTTGAAGATTGGATCTAACTTTCTGTTGTGGAAATTTTTGGAGAATTAAGGGTGATGAATATTGAAGAGGTTGAAGAATCTTATGGAGATTGGTAGTTTTTGGTAAGAAGGTGTGAAGAGAGAGAGGTGAGTTCTGAGATTTTCTCTGGTGAAGCCATTTTGGACTAGGTTTCAGTGACTTTGTGTTATGATAACTTTGATAACTTTAGTTCACAATTTATTTCTTCACACCAATATTATATTCACTAATTATTCATTCATCTATTATTTCAAGCAAAGTTACCAAAGTCACTACATAGTAAAGTCACCCAAGCCACTCCCATTTTGTTACCATTCGGTTACGTTTCTGTTATGAAGTGGGTGATTTTTCTCTTAGGCTATGTTTGGGAGTTTGGAGGGGAAGGGAGGAGTTTGGAGGGGAATGGAGCGGAGGGCTTTGGAAAATAGGAAGAATTGAGTGAAAAGGATAAAAAGATTTTGGGTAGGAGGGTTTTGGAGGGTTTGAGTTTATTTATAACACCAAAAACCCCATAAAATGGGGGGAACTCAAAAATTGTATTGAAGGAGGATTTTGGAGGGTTTTGAAGGGCTTACATAAATTTTCCAAATATCTTTTAAGTTGTTATAGTATTTTGAAAATTCAAAATTTAGTAATGATAATGACTCTTTTATCATTCTAAACAAAATCATTTTTTCAAAAAATGTAAAATATTTTCGGGTTAATAGTAATTCAACCCCCTGTAATGTTAGTGAATTTTGCTTTTCCCCCCTCCCTACCTTTTGGCAACGGTTTTTTTAAAAAAATCGTTGCCAAAACCTGCCTTTGGCAACGGTAGGGGGGTAAACCGAAACACGCTCATATTACAGGGGGGTAAACAACTATTAACCCAATATTTTCCTATATTTTTCTAAAATTTTGTTTTTGGAAGTCTTTCCCTCCCCTCCCCTCCAAACTCCCAAACATAGCCTTAAGGATTTCCTCTCCCCAATTCGGTTATCAATTCCTCGCTCCAATTTTGAGTTACCCCTTTTTTGCTAACTTCTCTTGAAAAATCTGTTACTGATTTTTTTGGAACTCTGTTAGTTCAATTCGCAGTGCTGAACCGATTGGTAATTGTTGCCGTGAAACGGTTTATTCGTAAGCTGGTTTTTCTTGTTGCAGGATTTTGGTTAAATGGCGTTATGCAAGTTTGGGCATGGATATGGTGCGGTTCATTGGCTTACTGATGCAACATTTTGGTGCTAGTTTAAAGTTCTCATACGGTTCGCGGTTGGCTTGGAATATGCAGGATGGAATAGGATGAATTGTGAACTGGTTTTATTCTCTCTTGCAGGTGGAATTGGTCAATGCTCGGGAATTGTTTTGGTTAGCTTATCATTTGGAGATAGTATGCATATTGATGAAGACATCATATGAGATATAAGGTGAAAACATCTTTGTGTAATTTTGTATGAATAATGATGAATTTGAATGATGAACTTGAACTTGTAAGATTGGACTTGTTTGTATTGAAATGATCTGGAACACTTGAATTGGGAAGTTTGAATGATGAATAATGATGAATTAACTCAAATCTTGAATCATGCCTTGAATATATCTTGTAACTTGTGACTTGTTCCTTAAGAAATCTAATTGCCTTTTCTTTCCACATTTACAAACCTCAAACAACTTTAACAATTTCGATCCAATTTTGAATTTGAATGAATATCTCAAGCTACACATTGATTCTCAAATGAAACCTTATCTTCCGATCTCAATCAATCAATAACTTGCATTGTAAAAAAAAGAACAAGATTGTCTAATCAACATAAATCCACAACTTCCTCCCCCATGCCATGACTCAAAGCATTTATAATTCAATCATCGAATCTTTGGCTTAATGACCAATAACTTCTACACAAAAGGAATGTTTTGGAGGATCCTTGAATATGAATATATAACCATGGCAAAGATTGTATCCAAGGGAACCTTGACATAAAACCTTAAGCAAATGATCTTAAGCCCAATCGTGGATGCACATGGAATGAAGAAGTGATTTGAGATGATGATAAGGAAGTAACCATATCTCATAAGATCCTCACTTAAACCATTGATGAAACCTTAAGGATCTTGCCTTTGATGAAGTTGACAGCCTTGTGGCTTGATGAGAAAGAAATCCTCAATGATCAATGAATCAAAACCTTAACACCACAAACCATGATTGATGAAGGAACCAGTCATGAAAAACTTGAATTAAGATTAGGGCCTCAAAGAAATAGAGAAACCCTAACTCTTTAAGATCATTGATCCCAATGCCATATTTATTGATTAATGATGCATGAGTTATATTAATACCTTAATAGAGATATGGAGATGAAGATGCAAAGCTTAAGCCAGCTAGAAATAAATTAGGAGGGCAAATTATGGGGTGCAACATAAGTCTACTCCAGTGTTGTATGAAGAGTAATAGTATGACAATAAACTAATTCAACATGCATTGCTTTCCATGGTCGAATGTTTAATTGTCGGTTACATTCGTATATTTTGCTAACCAGTTATGTTGTAGGCTATTTAGACATCCAATTTATCATGAGTTAAATGTAATAATAGCGCTTTGGCATTAATATGAATTTTCTAAAGGACACGAATGGACAAAATAGATCTTGGAAGTATGGACTTATCAAGCAAGTAAAGGACATTTACATTTGTAATATTTTAAGAAATAGACGAAAATTAATTTGAATAAAGGGTTGCGCTCATTTCCCCTGCATGGGCATGAGGCACCTCTATCTTTCCAATTTGTAGAAATTGTGCAGGGCGATTGTCGGAAGAATCTATGTCTTACAAAAGAATAAGAGAATAATACAAGCTACGGTCAAAGGAAACTAGGTTGTCTTGCCGGGATAACTTTTGATCAAAGCGCTTCATCCTATTCCACAAGTCCTTGTACTTGGGGGATTACATAGGTATCGCGGTTAGGAAGATTTTGGAAGACAACATCAACTTATCTCATTAGAGAAAAATTTTAAACACAAATTTATGCTTTAAACCAATTAGTATTGTTGTATAAAGCGAGTTATTGTCATTTCCGTTTGTATAATAGTTCATGTAGATTTATTAAAAGGAGCAAAGGGTGTCGTCCTTTTCCCTTGTGAGGACGTGAGATACCCTACTCTTGTTAAGTCTCATAATTAGGTAGGATTCAAACATTATGTAAAAGGATCAGTAATTGGCTTTGGCCAAAAGGGGCTCTGAACCAAAGCTTGACACTCCCCGGCTACAAGGTCGAGTCCTAAAGTCCATGCATACTTAACGCCTCTGGCACATATGACACTTCCCGGCTACGAGTCGAGTCCTTAAGTCCATGCATACTTAACGCCTCTGGCATATGTGACACTCCCCAGCTACAGATTCGGGTCCTTAAGTCTAGGCACACTTAATGCCTCTAGCACATATGACAATCCCCTGCTACGGGTCGAGTACTTAAGTCCATACATACATAATGCCTCTAGCATCTATGACACTCCCCGACTACGGGTCGAGTCCTTAAGTCAATGCATACTCGACGCCTCTAGCATACGTGACATTCCCCGACTACGGGTTGAGTCCTTAACTCTATGCATACTTAACGCCTCTGGCACATATGACACTCCCCGGCTATGGGTCGAGTCCATAAGTCCAGGAATACTTAACGCCTCTGGCATATGTGACACTCCCTGGCTACAGGTTCAAGTCCTTAAGTCCAGGAACACTCGACGCCTCTGGCATATGTGTGATTCTTTGGCTACAAGTCGAGTCCTTAAGTCCAAGCGCACTTGAAGCCTATGGCGTAAAGTATACAAATATAACCCATTGTGGTGACACGACAAGTTCGCTTGGGGCTCGTTTTCCCGAAGATATGATCAAGTGAATGATCATCCAACCTCAAACATGATTGGGGATCTTAAAAGAAACACCATGACTGATTTCATAAAGCAGTCGAAGATGACGTAAAGCTGAGTACATAAAATCCGAACACTTACTCATGTGGACTTCGTACACGGAAGACTCGACATACACGTAGATCACATCACAAGTATTTGGCGCTTATAATGATGAATGTAACACCCTATTTCTACCGAGTAATTATAATCAAAATCAGAGTTACAAAATTTTAACAAACAAACGGGATGTCACACTTCACATTAATTCACTTTCTGAAACATAAGGAATCTACACTCCATTTGTAGATTAATGATCGTCACATCGCTTCTCATCCTTCGAGAAGTAACAATCAATAATACCTGATCATTCTCCATCAAGGTGCTCTGACTTGATTAACAACGAAACCTCGACAGTTTGATGTTAACTCCAAGAATCATAAGAAATCCTGTAAATGTAAACGAAAGAATTCAATTCACCTTGTTAGTCTTTGGGCTTCCAGGTCGTCCATCTGGAATGAAAGGTGTTCATTGGTTGACCCAACAAGAAATGCAATCCGCACATGTCCATGTCTTGATCAACTGCGTTGAATTTAAACCATATCTTGAGTAAGTATACCCAACTATTTAATTTTATCTATAGTGTGTAAATATTATTACCTTGAAACTTATAGTGTATTTTTTATAGGGAATTTAACAACGTCTATTTTCAAAGCATCGGTGTACAATCAACATCTGGTATCATTCATACACAATTTCCAACATGGTTCAAGGAGAGATTGTCATGCATTGTTACACCGACTCCAGAAATACTCCATTTGAGAAATTTGTCTGAAGGCCCTATTCAAAGCGCAAACGAATGGCACACGTACTTCGTGAACGAATATAAATTTCACACTGAGACTTGGACTGAAGGGAAAAAAAACCAAAAGCAGCGGTGTATTCGTAAAAGGAGTTACAGATGGGGTGAAGATGACTTCTATGGCTTCGTTAAACATATGTACGAGTTGGTATACAATTACTTGGACTCGGAGAATAAAGTTGTCTTGTTCTATTGCGAATGGTATGATCCAAATAGAGGCACAAAAATAGACACGACATACGGTATTGTTGAGATTCAAATGGACCGAAGGTACAGAGAGTATGACCCTTTCATAATGTCACATCTTGTTGGGCAAGTTTATTATGTTCCTTACGTAAACGAGGGTGGTGTGTTGTAATAAAAACAAAACCATTGGGCCATATTGAAACTGGTGATCTAGTGGAAGATCTTGCTTACCAAGTTGATGAAGTTGGACCAATTAATGATGTCATTGCAGGTGAGCAAATTACCAGTTTGTCCGATACAACAAATGAGGGGTATGAAGTTAATGCTTCTATATTGTTGGTTGGAGATAATATGGATTGAGAGCATGAAGACGTTGGGTCCGAGGATAATATCACATTAGATGATGATGATGATATGGATGAAGAGCATGTAGATTTAGAATAATAAATGTATTTGGATGATAATGTGTTTTTTTTTTTTGTAATTTTACTTAATGAACCATCTATTGAATGTGTTAATGAATATATATGAGAAACATTGTTGCACCCCAAAATTTGCCCTCCTAATTTTACTTCTAATTGGCTTAAGCTTCGCATTTCATCCGCATACATCTATTAGGTCATCTAACATCATGCATCATTAATTAATATATATGGCTGAAAATCAAGGATATCAAAGATTAGGGTTTCTCTATTCAAGCGTTATTCAAAGTGTTTCATCATTTGGGCTATTTAAACCAAGAGGTTTTCTTTTGATTGAAGTGTGGATCAACAAGACATTAGGTGTCTAAAGGTTCAATTTGAAATTAAGGTTTCTTCAAGATGCAAATATAATTTGTCCTTTAGTTTGGAAGCATTCTCTTGTGAAAATCAAAGAATGGTCAAGATATATTCCAAAAGGGGATTGATCAAGATTTTTATGACCTTACTCGAGTGTTATGCAAATTTGCCCACAAGAAAGAAATTTCCATTACAAAAGGTCTTCAAAAGTATCCAAATCCATTAAAAAAAATCACAAAAGCTCATTACAATTATTCATTCAAGTTCCATTCAAAACTATTACATATTTCACATTTTCAATCCCATTCAAGACCATTCCATTTACAATTACAAAACAAATCCATAAACCAAAAGGCCTCGCAAATTTCATTACAAATTCAATAGCAACATCACATATCCATAAAATCATTCACATTTTCAAGTTCATTCAACCCATACAAATTCCAATCCAATCCCATCACACACATAGAAATTGCATTTCTAACATATTCCTAAACGCAACACTACTAATCCTTCTACTTTTCAATCTCCAAATCTTGAATCTCCGTTGAACTATGTTCATGCTACTGGCCCCCTGTGCAGTCATCCTTTGAACCTTCCAAAACCTGCAGTATTCAAACAAACAGATCAATTCAAAATCCAAACACCGCAATGCATCAAACCAGAAAAATGAAAAAAAGGAAAAGTCACTGCATTGCTAGAAGCAAATCGAAACAAACAGCCCATAAACCACATACAAGTCAGCCACATCCATACCAAACAGTCCCCGATACACATACTAACTGCATAAATGTTATCACTACCTTTAGCTAACATCCCTGCAGCATTCCAAAAACCTTCAATTTCTTCTAACTGCCATAACCACTTTCCAAACATATATATAACTAACATATTTCCTAACAGAAATCAAGCAGTTCATAACTAATTCAGCTAACAGTTATAACTAATTGATAACAGCTCTAACAACCTAGTATAACCTCCCAACAGATTCTAACTGACAAAACCAATCTCTAACTGATTTTTTATCACTCCCATGGGCCTTTCTGTGTAGGCATGCGCCCATTACTCTTCACACCATATAATTCACTGTTCACCCCCCTGTTTACATTTTTTATTTAGATTCTATTAGATTTTTTCCTATTTCTTTTAGGTAATAAAAACACTAATCTTCACTTTTTCTTTTTAGACTTTTAATACATTAAATCTTGACATAGAAAATAATCACTAAAAAAATATTAGTCTAGACTTTTATTTTAATTCTTTTGCTTGATTAGAATTCTTGTTTTGTCATATAAAAGTCATAGAAAATAAATAGGCTTTCAATCCATTTCATGCCATATTTTGACTTGTTTCTTTCCATGTTTTTTGTACCAATTTAGCAATATATTTTGAATTCTTGTTTTCATGTTTAGTTGCTATATTTCAAGTCATTTTTAGTCCAATTTGTTTGTATTGATATTGTATCATTTTTGGCCTATAAATTTGATCTCACTTGTAATCTCATTCCTTTAGATTTAGGACCTATAATATCTTCATAATATTAGGCTTAGTCTTTCCCTTAAAATCCTAACAATTAGGTATAATCATGACATTAGGCTAGTTATTCATTTTAGGCTAGTTTTCTTCTTCTTTTTCTTTTCAACATTAAAACATTAACAAATAGAGATGCGAGTCACATTAAGAAAGTGATAGAGAAATGAGTGGGATTCATTCCCTAATCTGTTTCTCAATCACTTAGTGGCATAGAAATGAGTGGGATTCATTCCCTAATCTGTTTCTCGGTCACTACTTAATGGGAGAGAAATGAGTGGGATTCATTCCCTAATCTGTTTCTCGAACATTAATTAATGGGATAGAAATGAGTGGGATTCACTCCCTAATCTGTTTCTCAAACATTACATATTGGGATAGAAGTGAGTGGGATTCATTTCCTAATCTGCTCCTCGATCATTATACATTTTATGTGATTCGAATCGCAAAGTAGATTCCCTTAAAAAACACTCAACCAAAAACACTTAAAACACTTAATAAAGGCTCAGACCTAAACAAAGTAATGAAGTGGTGCAAAGCCTTGTATTGGGTTTTGTTCATTATGGAATTACGTCTAAAAGACACAAACCAATTTTCTCTCTTCTCTCTCTTGCCTCCGAGGCATTCTTTCTCTTGCCTTCAGGGTATTCTTTCTCCTAATCGGACACGTTATTTCCGCTCCATTCCCAGCTTAAGACTCCAGAGGTCGAGCAGCGGAGTGCGAATGTAACTGTTCAACTAAAAAACACAAAACAAACAAAAACTAAAGAGCCGAACTACGGCGCTCTAATTCCTGAAAAGGATACGTAGGCATTGGGTCGCGGGGCCTGAGCGAGCACAACTATTTATAAACCTTATTTTCCCCGTGTTTCTTCTTCTTTCATTTGCACGCATTCCCTTAGCATTAAGCTTTAGATTGATACACCCTTAGAATAGAACAAACATAAGTGGATCCTGTGGAGTACCACAGACGTGAGGGGTGCTAATACCTTCCCCTTGCGTAACCGACTTCTTACCTGATATTTGGTCGCAAGACCTTTTCTTATCCTTTCTTTATTCTAGGTTTTCTGATATTCCTTTCCCTCTTTGGGATAAATATATTGGTGGCGACTCTGTTCATAATTCGCGAGCGTGCGACAGTTGGCAACTCTGTTGGGGATGTGATAGACCTGTGCTGGTCCATTCTTAGCGAGTCGATCCTAGCCTTCGTTTGTTTGTTTATTGGGTGTGCTTATATATTGTCTATGCTTCGCTTCATTTATTTTATGCTTGCATATCATGATTATTCACTGTCTGCATATCATGTTTACTTTCTCGCATTCTGGACTATATTATGGGTCCCCGTGGGGACCACATATTTTCACTGTTTGCAGGTTGGGTGGGATGTTCTATGAGGTAAAAGACCCAATACCCAGGCCAGAGTGATACTTAGGCTACCTAGGATAGAGTGGATAGTCATGACGCCAACAGAATGTCAGGTTCTGTTGATTGCGATCATGAGACCTACGACCAGTTGAGGTTCAAATGGGATACCATTGTTGGCATGTATTTGCAACAATGATGGTGTCTCAGGAGAACTGTTAACGCTGGAAACCTGTTGACCTACCTTATACTAGATCACACCTGTGAGAGGGGTTGGGAAATTTTGTTTTGCAGGAAAACATGCCTCCATCCTACCTCATGCCATTCAGACTATCTATCATAATCAACGTCGAACCTCCGAATCTGGAAGGTTTGACCTTATGTGACTTATGCAAAGGTTATCTATCAGAATCAACGTCGAACCTCTGAATCTGGAGGGTTCGACCATCTTTGACTTATGCACAAGCTATTTATCCATAAAGAAACGTCGAACCTCTGAATCTGGAGGATTCGACCATATCTTATTAATCATGAGAAGCTGTCATCCAAGAGGCCTTTATCCTTGATCCTGATTCCTGCTGCATTTGCATCATCATTAACATTTTTGCATTCATGCATATGCATCCATGGTTACCAAGACTCTTACCACTCTTCCTCTCCATCAGATCCGTCAAGACGATTCCTCCACACCGATATCTGACAAGAGCTCACAGAAGAAGAATCATGGAGAACTATGAACAAGATCAAGCTGCCATTAGAGAAGAGATGGATCAAATGAAAGGCAAGGTTGATGCTATTTTGGAAGCCCTCCAAGCTTTGAGAAATGAAAGGGTTCATGTTGTTCAAGAGATTCCTGTTGTTGCTAATCAACTTGTTGCTAGTCAACCTGAAGGCATTCAACATGTTGTCATTCCACCTTCTACTAATCCACTTGAGTTCCAACCAAGGACTAATGCTACTCTTGGGATGCCATTTAGCTTCATGACTGCTGATACTCTTGGAACTTCAAACCAAGGAGGACCTATGCCCATAACTTCTGGAGTACCGACTATGACTGGGCCTGTTTTCCCATTTCCTGCTCCACCTCCTCATACAGAGATTCCTTATCCTGCCTTCTGTTGTCCTCAGTCTTCTAATCCAGAAATGCACCCAATACCAACTGTTGAAAGAGCTCGACCCGTTGAGAGATCTGCTGAGAAGTATAAAATTCTTGAGGAAAGGATTCGAGCTATTGAAGGTTTTAGTGCCTATGGGATGGACGCTGAAGAGATGTGCTTAGTTCCTAATCTGGTTATTCCTCCCAAGTTCAAGACTCCCGACTTCCAGAAGTACAAGGGTTTAAGTTGTCCAAAGAGCCATATCATCATGTACTGTCGTAAAATGGCTTCTCACATCCATAATGACTCATTGCTCATCCATTGCTTTCAAGATAGCTTGTCGGGGGCATCTTTGAACTGGTATATGAATCTGGAGCGTAATAGGATCCGATCTTGGAAGGACTTGTCAGATGCCTTTCTTAAACAATATCAATACAACATTGATATGGCACCGACTAGGTTGCAACTACAGAATCAAGTGCAAAGAACCAATTAGACATTCAAAGAATATGCCCAAAGGTGGAGAGAAATGGCTGCTCAAGTTAATCCACCACTTTCTGAATCCGAATTGGTTGACATGTTCATGAACACTCTTCAGGGGCACTATTACGAAAGGATGGTGGGTAGTGTTTCTTCTGGCTTCTCCGATCTAGTCAGGATTGGTGAAAGAATTGAGAATGGCTTGAAAATTGGTAAGATCCAGAATCCCGCCAATGCTGCTGCTGCTAATCAATATGGGTACAAGAAGCCTCAGGGTAATTTCATCAAGAAGAAAGAAGGAGAAACTAGTGCTGCTTCTACTCAGAACCAAGCTCCTTGTTATCAAGTGACCGCCACTGCTCCTCAAGCTTATGTGGCACCTGTTGGTCAACAACCTTGGGTTCCTTACCAACAATATGTTCAACAACAACAACAACAAGGTTCACAACAACAAGGTTATCAACAGAGACAATGTCAACAGAGGCAGAATAAGCCAAAAAGGGTGTATGATCGTATACCAATGACTTATAGCCAACTTCTTGCTCGCTTGCTCGACCTCAAACTGGTTCAATTAGCGGAAGCTAGGCCTCCTCCTGATCCTCTCCCTCCAAATTACAAGATTAATACTAAGTGTGAATTCCACTCTGGAGGACCTGGTCACACTACTGAAGAATGCAGAGTTCTCAAAGACAAAGTTCAGGATTTGCTTGACGCAAAAGAGATCGAGTTTGCACCTGTGGCACCTAATGTGATCAACAATCCCATGCCACCTCACAATGGAGCTTCCACCAGTGGACTGTGAAGACTTTATGTTTGTCAGAGAACATTTCATTTGCATTAGAATAAGGCCAAGCTTGCCATTGTATAGATTTCTTTTAGTATTTTCCATTGTATTACTTTTGTTGTTATCAAGTACTTCTCATTATAAGAAATTCATTATGTTTGAATAAATAAAAATAATGCGATATACATGTTTTTCTCAAATCATTTCATCTTTGTCATTATGTTCATTGATATTCAACTCATTTTGTCTTAAGCAACTAAAAAAAGGAGAATGATGAAAATAAAAAACACATGAACTACTAACTGTATGCTTTTGGAACCAAGATCCTGCTGACGATGTACAGGCATTGTTTCAATTCCTAAACACCAGAGTTATAAGGGAGTGAAACCTTTATCAACCCCTTTGAGCCTAAGGAGTATTAGTTTCTTTTCAAAAAAAATACAAAACCCTCAATCTTAACCAGGGGCAGGGTGGTCTTCAGTTAGTGCGACCGAGCACTCAACTTTCAGGTATTCCATCAGAGGATCAATCATATCTCATATCTCACAACAAAGAAGAAGAGCACAATCCACAAGGGATGTCTCCCATTCACTAAGAAGAAGGCAGTCACAACCTTTTCATCAAGTCAATCACCAAAGTCATACAACTTGTTCCCGAACGAGACAAAAAAAAAAGAAGAATGAAAAAAAGGTTATGAATCATGATAAAAAAAAAGAAACAATAGCCCGCTAAGTCAAAAAGAAAAGAAAATCTTTGAAGCAAATGACTTAGGCAAAAATTAGGACATATCCCGCTGGACAACAGAAACCAAATTCAAAAGAAACTTCCGTCCAGGCAAAAATTAGCGAAGGCAAAAGACAAAGCAAAAGAAAAATCCTCCAAGGGACAAGTTGTTGTGACCATTAACAAAATCACCAAAGGTGACTGCCACCTCCATCAAAGCCATAAAGGATCCTCATCCATCACAATCCTTCCTGAAAGGTGAACACTCGTGTCAAACTAGCTGAATGTAGGACTGGAGAACATCACGAAGAAGGAGTGGGTTAAGTAGAACTTGAGCCTTTATCCTTTGTTTCTCAAACCATGAACCCGGCCACGTTACAACCCTCAAAAGTCCTAATTGAAGCAGGGTTCGTTCCGAATGCATACAAACTGTAAAATCATGTCCAACTGACTCCTAATGTTGCTGTGTCATTTGTGTTAGTGTCAATACAACATTTTGACAAATAAAAACTTTTCTTTGAGATTAACATGTGCATTGCATTCTCATTATCTTTTTCAAAACAGAATTGTCTCTAATCTAAAAGCAAGTACTTGATACCAAGGAAAGTTCAACATTAAAATCCCATCGAGTAATCTTACAAAAGCAAAGGTTGGTCATCCACTGAGAAAATATCTGAAGTATCCACTTGGTGGAATAATTCCTTTCAATCTGGGGCATTCATTCCATGATCAACACTGGGGCAGACCATTATAAAATCTCTATGATTCAAGCACATCAAAGTTCTATCTCAAGAGATCTTACAAGCTGGGGCAAGCTAGTAACAATTCATTCCTTCATATTCAATCAAGTGTCAGATATTGAGACAAGTGTCGAGGAGTCAAGCTAAACACCTCACCTTCACAAGGGCTATCCTTCAAGCTATGAACTTTCAACTGAGGCATTCTCCATCCACTCCTTGTATCTTGGAAGCAATCGTTCCATTCATCATCATACATGCATCATGCATATCATTGCATTTTCATTATCATTTCTCCCGCATGATCCAATCATCAACAAATCAGGGGCATCCACCCCACCTTGATTTTCAAACAAAGTTTCTGAACTCCATCCAATCTATTCCACACAAAGCAGAAAACCCTGACCAATCAATCAGTATACTGCATATAGAATTCATTGCATTGCATCTCCAGAAGTGCATAAAATAAATCAAACATTGCATGTGAAGCATATGCCAAGTTACTCATCAGATGAGGTCCCTACCAAGCATTCAATTGATATTCCACTGGATCACTCAGAGTTACTATTGTGGTGTCATCTCCCAAAGTCAATCATATTCATCTTTCTTCAACCCAGAGTTGATGTTTTTGTGTTCAACCTAGAGTTGACTTTTCCTCTCATCTTTTAACCCCGAGTTAATTATCTTTTCCCTCTCACCCAGAGTTGACGGATATTTCTTTATCTTTTCTCCTTTCCCACTCAACCCAGAGTTGACGGTTATCTTTTATCTTTTCCCTTTCAACCCAGAGTTGACGGTTATTTCTAGTTTCTTGCCTTTCCCTCTCAACCCAGAGTTGACGGTTGCCTCTTGTTGTTCTTTTCTTCTCAACCCAGAGTTGACAGTTACCTCTTGTTCCTCTTTCTATCTCAACCCAGAGTTGACGGTTATCTCTTGTCTTTTCCCACTCAACCCAGAGTTGACGGTTATCTCTTGTCTTTTCCCACTCAACCCAGAGTTGACGGTTATCCTTTATTCAATCCAGAATTGATTTCTTCGTTTCCCACTCAACCCAGAGTTGACGGATATTTCTTATTGATTTTTTTTTCTTTTCTCACTCAACACAGAGTTGACGGTTACCTCTTATTCAATCCCGATTTGATTTTCCTTTTCCCTCTCAACTCAGAGTTGATGTCTATCTATTATTCAACCTAGGGTCAATTCTTCTTATCTCTTTCAACCCAGAGTTGGTTTTCATTTCTTGTTTAACCCCGAGTTGATCTTTTCTTTTAACCCAGAGTTGACTTTCCATTTCTCAACCCATAATTGACATCCTTTATCCCCGGCATATCTCATCTTTATTCAGGAAAATTTTCAGGTTCTTTTGGTATTTAATCTTCTTCTACCTTGGATGTTCGAAAGGCTAGTGCCAATTTCACTTCCAGGTTTAAGATGATTAAATAGGGGCAGCTGTTGCACCCCAAAATTTGCCCTCCTAATTTTACTTCTAACTGGCTTAAGCTTCGCATTTCATCCGCATACATCTATTAGGTCATCTAACATCATGCATCATTAATTAATATATATGACTGAAATTCAAGGATATCAGAGATTAGGGTTTCTCTATTCAAGCGTTATTCAAAGTGTTTCATCATTTGGGCTATTTAAACCAAGAGGTTTTCTTTTGATTGAAGTGTGGATCAACAAGATATTAGGTGTCTAAAGGTTCAATTTGAAATTAAGGTTTCTTCAAGATGCAAATATAATTTGTCCTTTAGTTTGGAAGCATTCTCTTGTGAAAATCAAAGAATGGTCAAGATATATTCCAAAAGGGGATTGATCAAGATTTTTATGACCTTACTCGAGTGTTATGCATATTTGCCCACAAGAAAGAAATTTCCATTACAAAAGGTCTTCAAAAGTATCCAAATCCATTAAAAAAAATCACAAATGCTCATTACAATTATTCATTCAAGTTCCATTCAAAACTATTACATATTTCACATTTTCAATCCCATTCAAGACCATTCCATTTACAATTACAAAACAAATCCATAAACCAAAAGGCCTCGCAAATTTCATTACAAATTCAATAGCAACATCACATATCCATAAAATCATTCACATTTTCAAGTTCATTCAACCCATACAAATTCCAATCCAACCCCATCACACACATAGAAATTGCATTTCTAACATATTCCTAAACGCAACACTACTAATCCTTCTACTTTTCAATCTCCAAATCTTGAATCTCCGTTGAACTATGTTCATGCTACTGGACCCCTGTGCAGTCATCCTTTGAACCTTCCAAAACCTGCAGTATTCAAACAAACAGATCAATTCAAAATCCAAACACCGCAATGCATCAAACCAGAAAAATGAAAAAAACGAAAAGTCACCGCATTGCTAGAAGCAAATCGAAACAAACAGCCCATAAACCACATACAAGTCAGCCACATCCATACCAAACAGTCCCCGATACACATACTAACAGCATAAATGTTATCACTACCTTCAAACATATATATAACTAACATAATTCCTAACAGAAATCAAGCAGTTTATAACTAATTCAGCTAACAGTTATAACTGATTGATAACAGCTCTAACAACCTAGTATAACCTCCTAACAGATTCTAACTGACAAAACCAATCTCTAACTGATTTTTTATCACTAACAGCAATAACAGAAAATTCAGAAAGCAGAAAACCAACCTTTAACTACATTGATTCTGGACCTTTTTGATCCATTGGCTCAAGCTTCTCCCTTTTGTAACTAACTTCAAGCTCTAACTGAATTCAAACCCTCAGTTATATAATTCAATTCCCTCCAATCTTCAAGGTCTCCACCATTTTTGCTCCTTCCACTCTCCAATCTTCCACCTTTTTTCACTTTCTGATCCCTCTTCAATCTCCCCCATCTTCATCTTCTCTGCTCCCTTTCTCTTCATCCTCAATCTCCATCTTCATCACCAATCCCCAACTCTTGCTCTCTCTCGATTCATTCCTTCCAGAAAACTCAGAAAATTAATCTTCAAACTTCGATTGTCCAAGAACTCTTCAATCTACCTTCAATCCACCATAACCGATTCACATCTCCTTCATCTTCACGCTTCAATTTCATCATCTTCAAACCTCCTTCGACCTTAATTCTGCAGCAAAGAACTTCAATGAATTCAACAACCTCGCTTCAAACAATCATCGTCATCACTGCCACAGTCTTTCTTCAAGCATAACAATCCAATATTCTTCATCAATAATTCTGCAACGCGTCACCATCAAGAGCTTAGAAAAGAGCAGCAAAAAAGAAGAAGAAGGATAGAGGAAGAAGAGTAGAAGGCGAACGAAAGCGAGAAGAGCAAAGTCATTACCCGAGCTTCGCGGTGGTCGGGAATCTCCGCCACCGCACCGGAGGTTCAGATCGCCTTAACAGGTTCGTTCCCTATCACTTTCGAC
Organism: Vicia villosa; assembly: GCF_029867415.1. NCBI lineage: Eukaryota > Viridiplantae > Streptophyta > Magnoliopsida > Fabales > Fabaceae > Vicia > Vicia villosa. The sequence continues at coordinate 81,400 of NW_026705500.1, read as the reverse complement.
CCTTATCTGTGTATCTATGATCTAATCAGAATTCCGCTTGCTTCAATTTTGTGTGAATCGTGCTCGGATCTGGAAATCCCAAAATCTAGGGTTCTTAGTTGAACGTCGATCTCGTTGATTCAGGAGTTTGTTGCTAAATCTAGCTGCTGATTCGCAATCGGAGTATAATTTTAGATAGGATTGGTGTTTTGATTGTGGTGATTAAGGCGGTCGGAGGCGGAGATGGCCGCCGGAGAGGTTAGGGGTGAACGAGAACGAGAGAGGAGAGTCTGAAGGGTCACAAGAACCCTAATTCCCAATTTAATCCCTTTTTTATTTATGTCTTTTAATCAATCATTTTTTATTTTAATCAAAATCTGAAATAACCATGGAATATAATAACAACATGGACCAAACACAATTCTTGGGCCGAATTCTAATCCGCACCCCCCTGAGCTCATTGCATTTTCGGCACAAGCAAAAAAAAACAACACCCCTCGGGCCTTCTATTAACTACACCCCCATCAGGCCCATCATCCCATCTTTTTGGCATAAAAATCTGAAAACAAAAAAACATATTCCATGGGCTGGATTCACTATTAACACCACCCTGAGGCCCACGCACGACCCCTATCCTTTTTTTCCTGATTAAAAAAACTCCCATGGGCCTTTCTGTGTAGGCCTGCGCCCATTACTCTTCACACCATATAATTCACTGTTCACCCCCTGTTTACATTTTTTATTTTGATTCTATTAGATTTTTTCCTATTTCTTTTAGGTAATAAAAACACTAATCTTCACTTTTTCTTTTTAGACTTTTAATACATTAATTTGACATAGAAAATAATCACTAAAAAAATATTAGTCTAGGCTTTTATTTTAATTCTTTTGCTTGATTAGAATTCTTGTTTTGTCATATAAAAGTCATAGAAAATAAATAGGCTTCCAATCCATTTAATGCCATATTTTGACTTGTTTCTTTCCATGTTTTTTTGTACCAATTTAGCAATATATTTTGAATCCTTGTTTTCATGTTTAGTTTCTATATTTCAAGTCATTTTTAGTCCAATTTGTTTGTATTGATATTGTATCATTTTTGGCCTATAATTTTGATCTCACTTGTAATCTCATTACTTTAGATTTAGGACCTATAATATCTTCATAATATTAGGCTTAGTCTTTCCCTTAAAATCCTAACAATTAGGTATAATCATGACATTAGGCTAGTTATTAATTTTAGGCTAGTTTTCTTCTTCTTTTTCTTTTCAACATTAAAATATTAACAAATAGAGATGCGAATCACATTAAGAAAGTGATAGAGAAATGAGTGGGATTCATTCCCTAATCTGTTTCTCAATCACTTAGTGGCATAGAAATGAGTGGGATTCATTCCCTAATCTGTTTCTCGGTCACTACTTAATGGGAGAGAAATGAGTGGGATTCATTCCCTAATCTGTTTCTCGAACATTAAATAATGGGATAGAAATGAGTGGGATTCATTTCCTAATCTGTTTCTCAAACAATACATAATGGGATAGAAGTGAGTGGGATTCATTCCCTAATCTGCTTCTCGATCATTATACATTTTATGTGATTCGAATCGCAAAGTAGATTCCCTTAAAAAACACTCAACCAAAAACACTTAAAACACTTAATAAAGGCTCAGACCTAAACAAAGTAATGAAGTGGTGCGAAGCCTTGTATTGGGTTTTGTTCATCATGGAATTACGTCTAAAAGACACAAACCAATTTTCTCTCTTCTCTCTCTTGCCTCCGAGGCATTCTTTCTCTTGCCTTCAGGGTATTCTTTCTCCTAATCGGACACGTTATTTCCGCTCCATTCCCAGCTTAAGACTCCAGAGGTCGAGCAGCGGAGTGCGAATGTAACTGTTCAAGTAAAAAACACAAAACAAACAAAAACTAAAGAGCCGAACTACGGCGCTCTGATTCCTGAAAAGGATGCGTAGGCATTGGGTTGCGGGGCCTGAGCGAGCACAACTATTTATAAACCTTATTTTCCCCGTGTTTCTTCTTCTTTCATTTGCACGCATTCCCTTAGCATTAAGCTTTAGATTTATACACCCTTAGAATAGAACAAACATAAGTGGATCCTGTGGAGTACCACAGACGTGAGGGGTGCTAATACCTTCCCCTTGCGTAACCGACTTCTTACCTGATCTTTGGTCGCAAGACCTTTTCTTATCCTTTCTTTATTCTAGGTTTTCTGATATTCCTTTCCCTCTTTGGGATAAATATATTGGTGGCGACTCTGTTCATATTTCGCGAGCGTGCGACAAACATGTTTGAATATATTTGTGTAAATGTATATATTTGATTAATTGTGTATTCTCAATAAATAGGTAATATGCCAACCCGATCTGAGAAGGGTAAGGGTCAGAAGACCCAACGCCCAAGGATAGTTGTATGTCAGTCACCTCACTCAGTAGTATGTCCTCCCCCATATAGTCAGTTAGATCACATGTCCATGGCCAGCACTCAACCTCTTACGTCATTACTCTCCTCTCAGGAGTATCCTTTGTCTGGGGAACCATCTTTTATTAGGCCACCTACGGAACCTAGCTATCCGTTCCACCAGACTGGAGGACATAGTTATTCATCATACTAGCATAGTGCAGGATCTAGCTTTCCACATAGCTTCCCACCTACCACATATATGCCCCCAGGCTTCCAGCAGACTGGGGGATCCCATACCCCACATCCCACACAGGTGCCCCCAAGCTTCCAGTCGACTTGGGGATCCCGCACTCCACCTCCCTCACAGGTGCCCCATCCTTTCAGCAGACCAGGAGGTCACATACCACGCCTACCACACAGGTGCCCCCATCCTTTCAACAGATTGGAGGGTCACACAACTCACCTACCACACATATACCTACACGTGAGGATGATCATGTGGAGCCAAATGGGGATGATACTGCGCATGGAAACGATGATCAGTCTGATGGTGACAATACTCAGGGGGAGGATGATGCGAGAGAGATTCATTTCATTGACGGCAGATATTATATTTGGCCCACAGGAAGTTCGTAAGTATCTTATATATTAAATTTAATTAAGTTTACATTTCTTTTTTTAAATATAAATTTATATTTAATGCATGCTAATTAAAATTATTGTTTTTTAGTTTTGGGCCGAGTCGGACTGCTGCCAGGTGTGTGTACTATGTGATTCAACAAATGTATAAAGAAGCTTGGACGACTTTTGGAGACGTTTCAAATAAAGAGGCTTGGTTTAATTATTTTAAGGTATAATTAATTAATTTTTTGAGTCATTGTTTATATAATTTTTTTTACTATAGTTTTCTAACAGTTTATTTAAATGTCATCAGAGAAAGTGTACTTGGGATAAAATAAGCGAGAAACTTGTTAAAAAATTATTATAGCAGAACATCAAAAAGACTTTCCGACACATTGCGACGTGTTAGAAAGCGCTGGGAACGTGATGGTAGTCGTCCCGAGTGGATGGGCCAAGATGTTTTTGATAAACTTCTTGTGTATTGGAAATCAGAAGAATTTAAGGCTAAATCTGAAAATGCCAAAAAAAATGAGGGCATCTGAAAAAGGGGGTCACCTTAACGCAGTTGGAAGTATAAGCACTTACGAACATTCTCGACGCATGGTAATTATTACCACTTTTTAAAGTTATGTTTTGATTAATTATTTTTTTTAATTAAAGTTAATTTTATTATTTAGGCTAAGAGGTTAGGGAGACAACCACTGATGGTCGAGCTGGTTAAAGAAACTCGGACAAAAAAATCGGGTGATTATGTTGATGAGCGTACACGAAAAGCTTTGGTAAGTTATTCAATTATTATTATTATTATTTTTTATATTTAATGGCAATTTTGTGATGTGATTTTCACGTGGCAACTAAAAAAGTTGTGGCGTGATTTTCATGTGGCAACTAAAAAAGTTGTGGCATAAAAATCGCATGACAACTAATTTTCATTTTATTATTTAATATATTTTAATTTAAGTTAAATACTTAATATTTTTTTGTGTAGGAGGATTATCAAACATTGCTTGTAACATTTTTGGTCAATAATCCCCAATATACTCCTAGAGAAGGAGAGCCGCTTCATCCAGATGTTGATTTTTATATTTGGAATGAAGTCGTTGGCGGAATAGGGCCTAATGGATGCTTTTTTGGTGGTGGAAATTTGGCGAGAAGCTTGAGAAGTGGGGATAGAACTTTATTTGAAAGAGTTATAGACGAGGAAGGATCGTCACGTCCAACACAATTGTCACCGCAAGTAATGAAAACAATAAGACAATTGGCCCTAACTGAGGCGAGACGTGAGTCAGAGCAACATGAGGCAGCGCTAAAAGCCCAAATGGATGAGCAAGCGCAACGTGAGGTGGCACTAAAAGCGCAAATGGAGGCGCAACAACAACAAATAGAGGCAATGGCGAAAAGGCAAGCAGAGATGGAGCAGTAAATGCGGTTATTTATGCAATTCCAACAAAGAAGTGGTAGTCAACCGTTTGGTGGAAACGTAAGAGTGGTTGGAAATGAGCGAGAGAATGATGATGAAGATATGAACCTTGAGAATTTTCCCGATCCATATGACCCTTAGGATTAATTTTATTTTTATTTAAATTTGAAATTGTGTTGGACAATTTAATTTTATATAACATTTTGTTTATTATATTATAACATCAATATATTTTATTATTTTGTTTATTATATTATAGTATTTTGTTTATTATTATTATTTCAATTGAATAAATATTTTTATTAATATATAATAATATTGAATAAAAAATATTAAGAATAAAACCTTTTTTATAATAAAAATAATTTTATTTTTCTTAAAAAAAAATTAATGTTTGTGACGTGTTGTATGTAACACCCTTCTAAACCCCGCGACAATTAATTAATATTTCAGAGTACATGAAACAAAGGTGCCACAATTCAATTTAAAAACAAACATCATACGTCATTGCCATGCATTCACTGAGGAAATTCAACATAATTCATCATAACTCATAAAATAATCTCATGTCAACACAGCGGAAATCCAACATTCGGATGAGTATAACATCTTTAATACTACATCCCAAAATAAAACCAATATCATAAAAATAGAGTTATTAAAACATGAATCCTAAGCTAACGTTCCCCAGTGTTACAATTATCAGAGCATGACACTTGACGCTAAACTAACACACTGACTCATGAGCTAATCCTCACCGAGTCAAAAGCCGCTATCTTCAATCTGAAAATGACAACATGTAAGGGTGAGTCTCATTCTCAATTAGAAAATGTTATAAGATATAAATAATAAGACATCATTCGCATATTATTCACCCAATTGCAATTATGATCAGATTCACAACAACATTCATCAATCACAACAGTCAATCAATCACAACATATTATAACATTGGACAATCTTCCATTCATGTTATAATAATGCAAATATCCTAATGCAATGCAACTACATGCATGTGGTACCAACATCATCAAATGGGAATAACCCATGACCGATCCAACATCATCAAGATACGGCCCTGCCAGCACAGATTCCACACAATGGGAATCATGCCTTTCACTGATCCAACACATCATAATGGATACAACATCAACAATGAATATGAATGAATGCAAACATACATGAACATACTTATACCATCGTCAAGTCTATGAGTAACATCATCAAATACTCATTTCATCATAATCATCATCATTATCAAAGCATGTATATATATATATATATGCATCATTCAATCACCAATCAATGATCATCATCATCATCATCATTAAGAACATACATGTAACCACATCAATCCTCATCATCATCATCATCATCATCCATAACGAATATACATGTATTCCCATCATCCAAAATAAATCAATTATCATTATACAATTCTCAACAATCATCACATAATCATGTTTTCAAACACTTCTTATATTGTCACATTTCGTCATATATGTCAACAATACATCACCCGTCAAACTAACAAGATATTCACATCATACTCATATCCTTGCATAGAATCTCATAAGCTTCATCACATAAAATCAAACAAATCATTACACAACTCATGCTTTAAACATAGCATGTATTGTCATATCTCATCATATATATATACACAATACATCATTCAACAAGCAAATAAATCATGATCTAAAATATTAAAAGTTACACCTAATTTCATCATCTAAACACATAGGTTATTTCATAAGGTTCGCCCTGCTCGAAACGGCACTAAAAACGGACATACGGTTTGAAAGTTATGGCTTTTACAAAATAATTTATTTTTCAAAAACAAACAGTGGTAACCGATTACCCAAACACCAATAATCGGTTACTGAGATTCAAAAACTCAGATTTCTGTTTTTACTATGGGTAATCGGTTACTGCCATTTCAGTAACCGGTTACTGCCTCCCAAGACAGTTCGGTAACCGGTTACCCAAACCACAGTAACCGGTTACTTCGTACCAGTAACCCCAAAATTACCATTTTACAGCACCCGTACCATTCCACATTCCATCCAATGCGTACCATGACAGGTTAAATCACCAAACAGTACAGGAATACACCTTTTAACACAACTTTATCACGTTTTAATGGTAATCTAACATCATACATAACATCATTCAGTCAATTCATCAAATCTCCCAAAACCCCAATTATCCCAAAACCTAACACATATCACAATCGACATAAACAACATACTCATTCAATCCCACCATCTATAATCTCATAAATGATGCTAAATGGAAGAGTCACCCCTTACCTTAAGGTTGATCTTGAGTCTTCCTCTCTTCGCGTTTCTTCACGTTCTCTACTCTTCTCACGTTCTGAACTTTTCTTCTCCTTTGCTTCTATTCTCTCCTTTTCCCAATTATCTTATTTTATGAAAATAAAGCAAAATAACTTTAGTAATAGGGCCTACCAATCACACCCCCTCCATTACTAACCATAACTTGGCCCAATAACCTTATTTTACACAATTTCCAACTTAAGTCCAATTTAAAATACCAATAATCCAAAAAATTAATTTAAACTCCAATTAAATTAATAAATATAAAATATAGGGTGTTACAACTCTCCCCCACTAAAAGAGTTTTCGTCCTCGAAAACATACTTCAAGTTAAAAGTTCCGAGTAGGAGTCCTTCATCTTACTCTCTAGTTCCCAGGTAACATTTCCATCAATCGGTCCTCAAAATTTCATTTGACATAACCAATAGAAAGCATGTCTCATGCATTTAAAATCTCAACTCTTACGTCGCATTTGACCATCCAAAGGTGTACCACTTGTTATACCTCCAAAAAGGTTAACAACAATGGAACAATTAAGGTATAACCCACACAATGTGCCCAATTACTGAATAATATAATTACACAATCCATGGTATAATCCCACCTGATCAACATTGCAATAATGCATTCCATCTACCGAACGTACCAACCTTAGACACACTCTTCCATCTGAGCAATAAAATAATACTTACACTTTTCACCAACTGCTTCCTTCAAGAAACTCAATAATAATATTCATATCCCATTGAATAAGTCACACCAGCAATTATCCAACACGTTACATTCCGCTTTCGCTGCACTACTCTGGTTACTCGTTACAACCATCATTACCAATTAGGTTTATGAGTTTTACCCAATTATGGCTCTCTCTACTCATTCGTTCAATAATCATTCTTTACCATCCATGGTACTAATTCACCACTCAGCAATACTTACTCGCATCCAAAAACAAACTCCTGATTTACTTCCTCTATTAAAACATTCCAACCATCGGGACGAGTACACACAAGTAGTTATAATCACACTCATCAGCCTCAATATACCATTGCTTACAAAATAGCTCAACTGAGTCTCACTCTTCTCTAAGAATTAAATCAACTTCGTCCTTCATAGGGTATAATTCCTCATTATATCTGGAAATCTACAATAACACCTTACAATAGCACAAAATTATTATAGCATCATATAGTATCAACTCATCGCCTTAACTTCGCCGAATACATACTCGTCAACCATGTACAACCATAATAACATATTCATCGTCTCGGCAATTATTCAAAAGAGTTCTAATTATCCGGCACGGCATCCTTACATCAACTAGATTCTAAATCCAACATATAGATCAATACATATTCTCTACGTAGGCTTCCAACATATTAATTCCTCACTGCCCACGAGCAGTACTCATAACACTACTTCACATCACACTTTCGCTGTGTGACTCTGATTACCCATCTTAAGTCATCGTCCAATATGTTACACTCTTTCATACTCATTCCTTCATATGTTCCCACAACATGGTGAGTGATTATTTTCACGGCTTAGTATTCACCACATCTTATACCATTAAGGTAACAAACAAGCTCATCCCATCTATATGATTCCGTCTACTATCAACAAGAGATTAAGGGTGATCAAGTCCTCAATTTGTCAATAGATAGCCGACAACAATATTTAAGCATAAATTGTCGTTACTACAAAATAGTGTCTTTTTCCGAGTTTGCACTCACACTCATTAACATCGTCATAGCCCAATAATTCACTTTGAGTCTTTACAACTCGCACATTCCCTCCTCATTGGATCTTGTTGGTGAGACACCAACATCTAAACATACTACACAATCTGCTTCATGGAAACTTAGCATCTCACACTTGTTAAGTACTCTTCAACTTCAGAATCGCTAATATACTCATACATTACTATTCATCTTGTTCCAAATCAAAATCCTCATCTTAGCAAAAGACCACGACAAAATTCATAACTCATGGTTTTACTCCCAATCCCATGACGTCTTTCGCGTCCAAGTATCATTCCACTCAGAATCTCAACAAAGTCTTCCTTAACCGACTTCAGAATATCTTTTCATAGGGTCACTGTACTGTATTTATAACTCTACCGTAAGGTAGAACATCATCTCTCCTTTTTGTAGGTTCAAACGGCACAGTAATCCGACACTCGGAACTCAAGATATGAATTTTCCAACGTCATGCAACATCGACATCATGCAGCGACACTCTATACGATATATTCAAAACTCTTCAATTGGTACATTTAATTCCTAAAGTTGCTTCTCAACAAACCTTTTAATTATTCCTCCAATTCGTTCAACTCTGACACTGACATCTCGTGCAGTACCCGCGAACAAGTCTAGTGAATGATAGAAAAACACTTAGAAGGGGGGGGGGGGTTGAATAAGTGTGACTTTAAAAACTCTTAAGATAAAAACAATTGCACAATGATTTTTATCCTGGTTCGTTGTTAACGAAACTACTCCAGTCCACCCCCTTAGAGCGATTTACCTCACCTGAGGATTTAATCCACTAATCAACCTTGATTACAATGGTTTTCCACTTAGATACCCTCTAAGTCTTCTAGAGTATTCTGATCACACCTTGATCACTCTAAGAACCTTTTACAAATAAATGTAAAACAAATTCTTACAAGAGTATTACAATGCTTCTTAATAAGCTATAATCACAACTATGATATTTCTCTTAAGTTTTAAGCTTAAATCTCACTAAGATATTACAAATGAAGTGAGGTTGAAGATGAAGTTTGAGAGCTTTTGAGTTTGACAGTGTTTATGTATTTTTGCGCAAGAGTTGTGTATTCAGCTTCTCATCAGAACTTCTATTTATAGGCGTTTGAGAAGATGACCGTTGGGAGCATTTAATGCGTTGCATGTTCCGTACAGCTCTGCATTTAATGTTTCACTCTTTTGTCAACTACCTCGAGCCTTGCTTTTCCTTCTTTAACTGAATTTGCCTTTAATAGCTTCTAACGTTTCTTTTGTCAGTCAGCGTAGCCTGTCATCTTGTACTTGCTTCTAATCTGATCTTTGTAAATACAACGTTTGAATATCAGAGTCATTCAGCTTGGTGCAGAGCATCTTCTTGTCTTCTGACTTTGAAGTGCTTCTAGCGTGATACAATAAGAACTTCAGTGCTTCAGCTTCTGAACTCAAGTTCTTCTGATGCTTCAATAGACCATGTTCTGATTCTGCTTGACCATCTTCTGATGTCTTGCGAGAGCATGTTCTGATGTTGCATACTTGAACCTTCTGAGTTAGTGCTTCTTGCGCTGAATTGTGCATACTCTTTATATATTTCCTGAAATGGAAAATGCATAGGATTAGAGTACCACATTGTCTTATACAAAATTCATATACATTGTTATCATCAAAACTAAGAATATTGATCAGAACAATTCTTGTTCTAACATCTAGTTCTAAGGACAAGTGTAACCGTAACTTCACCTCTTTCCAACATCGTCCTGTCACAATTAAATATGTTACAGCCACTGCAACCATTTTTATAACAAAGTTTATCTCGTTAGCTTTCCGACGCTTCAAATGGAACTCAAATCGGACGTCCAGAACTCCAATTATGAATTTTCGAAGTTTCATAACAATCCAGCAATTTTCCTGCGTTTTGCTTACGGAATTTTCGCTCCAAAACTCATCCTCTTCAAATCAATCACATTCTATACAGCCTCTTATCATATCTCTTTGCTCCCAAATATTCTTATAACTTAAGCAACACATCCCATCGCCGAAGTGCGATTTCTGAAACATTACGACCGCAATCCTCTTTGCAAACTTGCAACTGAACCTCTTCCAAGACGCAAGGTTACTCAACTGACAACTTTGCAGTCCACCAGCAGAGCTGATACATTGCAACTTTCTAATTTCCCTCTCCTACAAATAATTATCAATTACGTCTAATCATCCTCCTTCAAGATGCTCCAACTTAATTACCAGTCAAGTCTTAATTCCAAGTCACCTTCGATTCGGGAAACAACTAACTCCAACAACGCTTGCACTGTTGCCAACAACAGCCTGCTAAACCAATCATCTTACAACTGAAACATAACCGAGAAGCGAAGATTCTCCCCCACTTGTTTCAATCCAACACCTGCAACAAAACAAACAAGTACCGACAGTGATTCACTCACATGTCGTGTACCAAGGGATAAAATGCCGACAATATACAACTGTCGCGCAAATCAACTGACTCGACAATTGGCCGGACGGACCGACCTGCTCTGATACCACTATTGTAACACCCTTATAAACCCCGTGGCAATTAATGAATATTTCAGAGTACATGAAACAAAGGTGCCACAATTCAATTTAAAAACAAACATCATACGTCATTGCCATGCATTCACTGAGGAAATTAAACATAATTCATCATAACTCATAAAATAATCTCATGTCAACACAGCGGAAATTCAACATAATTCATCATAACTCATAAAATAATCTCATGTCAACACAGCGGAAATCCAACATTCGGATGAGTATAACATCTTTAATACTACATCCCAAAATAAAACCAATATCATAAAAATAGAGTTATTAAAACATGAACCCTAAGCTAACGTTCCCCAGTGTTACAATTATCAGAGCATGACACTTGACGCTAAACTAACACACTGACTCATGAGCTTATCCTCACCGAGTCGAAAGCCGCTATCTTCAATATGAAAATGACAACATTTAAGGGTGAGTCTCATTCTCAATTAGAAAATGTTATAAGATATAAATAATAAGACATCATTCGCATATTATTCACCCAATTGCAATTATGATCAGATTCACAACAACATTCATCAATCACAACAGTCAATCAATCACAACATATTATAACATTTGACAATCTTCCATTCATGTTATAATAATGCAAATATCCTAATGCAATGCAACTACATGCATGTGGTACCAACATCATTAAATGGGAATAACCCATGACCGATCCAACATCATCAAGATACGGCCCTGCCAGCATAGATTCCACACAATGAGAATCATGCCCTTCACTGATCCAACACATCATCATGGATACAATATCAACAATGAATATGAATGAATGCAAACATACATGAACATACTTATACCATCGTCAAGTCTATGAGTAACATCATCAAATACTCATTCATCATAATAATCATCATCATCAAAGCATGTTTTTATATATATATATGCATCATTCAATCACCAATCAATCATCATCATCATCATTAAGAACATACATGTAACCACATCAATCCTCATCATCATCATCCATAATGAATATACATCTATTCCCATCATCCAAAACAAATCAATTATCATTATACAATTCTCAACCATCATCACATAATCATGTTTTCAAACACTTCTTATATTGTCACATTTCGTCATATATGTCAACAATACATCACCCGTCAAACTAACAAGATATTCACATCATACTAATATCCTTGCATAAAATATCTCATAAGCTTCATCACATAAAATCAAACAAATCATTACAAAACTCATGCTTTAAACATAGCATGTATTGTCACATCTCATCATATATATACACAATACATCATTCAACAAGCAAATAAATCATGATCTAAAATAATAAAAGTTACACCACATTTCATCATCTAAACACATAGGTTATTTCATAAGGTTTGCCCTGCTCGAAACGACACTAAAAACGGACATACGATTTGAAAGTTATGGCTTTTACAAAATATTTTATTTTTTAAAAACAAACAGTGGTAACCAATTACCCAAACACCAGTAATCGGTTACTGAGATTCAAAAACTCAGATTTCTGTTTTTACTATGGGTAATCGGTTACTGCCATTTCAGTAACCGGTTACTGCCTCCCAAGACAGTTCGGTAACCGGTTTTCCAAACCACAGTAACTGGTTACTTCATACCAGTAACCCCAAAATTACCATTTTACAGCACCCGTATCATTCTACATTCCATCCAATGCGTACCATGACATGTTAAATAACCAAACAGTACAAGAATACACCTTTTTACACAACTTTATCACGTTTTAATGGTAATCTAACATCATACATAACATCATTCAGTCAATTCATTAAATCTCCCAAAACCTAACACATATCACAATCGACATAAACAACATACTCATTCAATCCCACCATCTATAATCTCATAATAGATGCTAAATGGAAGAGTCCCCCCTTACCTTAAGGTTGATCTTGAGTTTTCCTCTCTTCGCGTTTCTTCACGTTCTCTGCTCTTCTCACGTTCTGAACTTTTCTTCTCCTTTGCTTCTATTCCCTCCTTTTCCCAATTATCTTATTTTATGAAAATAAAGCAAAATAACTTTAGTAATAGGGCCTACCATTCACACCCCCTCCATTACTAACCACAACTTGGCCCAATAACCTTATTTTACACAATTTCCAACTTAAGTCCAATTTAAAATACCAATAATCCAAGAAATTAATTTAAACTCCAATTAAATTAATAAATATAAAATATGGGGTGTTACATTATACATGTCACTAATTTGTGACATGTCTATCACGTCGCTACACTTTTAAATTAATCAGAAATGTTGTGACATGATATCCACGTCGCTAGTTTGTGTCTTGCTTTCCACGCCACAACTTTTCTCTGTGTTCTGTGTCATCCTGCTTTTTCCTGGGACTGTCTGTTCCAACAGACAAAAATTGTTGGGTTGTGTGCATCACGTAGCGACGTGATTTCCATGTCACTATTTAGTGACGTGATAATCATGACACAACAAAGTTGCCACGTTCTTCCAAGCGACATAAATAACCACGTCGCTAATTTTGTGTTGTGACGTGATATTCCATTTTATGGCATGGAAATCACGTCGCTACAAAGCTTATTTTTTGTAGTGTATGTTTATCAAATGAGATTAAATTATTATATATAATAGTTTTTTAATTATTATATATAATAGTTTTTTAATTATTGGTTGATACAAATATTTTTAAATTAATACAATGTTTTTTAAATATTATGATATGAGCCCAAATAATATATTTAACTACTTTTTTAAAAATAAATTTGACTAGATCTTCAAAAAATACTACTATCGATGATTTTTTTCAAATATGTTAAAAAATTAAGAAAAAAAATATTATTGTTATAAAAGGAACAACTTTACCACTAATTCAATTTTACTACGGGAAAAATAAAATCACTGATTCAAACCTATAGTTAGTCAATTCAATTTTGTGTTTAATAACTTATAATTTTATTAAATTTGTTTCTCATATCAAGAAAATTTAATAAAACAGAAAAATAGAACAACTAATCTAAATATATATTATAAAAAATTATATAGCCATCAATTTATCATCTCTATTAAAAATAATAAATTTTATAGTTGAACAATTTATTTTTCTTTTATTTCACTTTAAAAACAAATGCGCATATTCGTGCGAACGCACGTGTATTCTATGAAAAGTTCTTCAAAATAGATTTATATTTAAATAATATTTTTTAAAAAATTTTAATATTCAAAAAAATTATAGTATAAAGATGAAATTTCTAAATTAACATTTAAAAAAGTTATTTAAACTAATTTTTTATTAAAAGTTTTTTTGAAAATTTATAATATTCAAAACACTAAAAATAAATCATTTAAAAAAACTTAAAGATACTAACCTAACTTTTTTTATTTAATCCACAACAAATTTACTTTATAATAATCAATCAATACCGCAATCTGAGAGGAGTATTATCTAGAAGCTCCAGTTAGCATAATGTCTCTTTAGTTGTTATTGTTTAAACAAGTTGTCAAATAATTGAGTTCTTTTCCAACAGAGATCATCATTATGCCTTAAACGTTCATGAATTGATCATTATCTTAAAAGTCTTGAACAGAATATTGGGTTGAGATTGAGAGAAGTTTGATGAAGACGGTATGGTAGCTATTTTGGCTTCATCTTATATAAATTAATAAATCATAATGCATCAATTATTTTTTTATTAAAAATGCATCAATTATTTTTTTATTAAAAATGCATCAATTATTTAGATCATGCTTCTATAATATTTGATTAAATCGAGTTTTTTCTCTCATTTTTTAAATTGTTATTTTATTCAAAATATTTGTTATCGTCTTATAAACTGTCAAAATAGTTGGAATATCTTCTACTGCATTACTCTAATAAAAAATTTACACGAAATTAATCTCTTGAATCAGATATAATAATATAAATGTGAAGAAAAAAAATTCGTTCAATTTTTAATATATTTTATTTTATAATTGAATTAAATTGGGGATTTTTGTTAAACGTGAAGAAAAGCATATACAGGTTGGATATCACTAGGATTGAATAAAGAAAAGTATATATGTATGACTTGAAGAGAAAACTAATAGTGTGTGCATGAGATACGATTGTCTTCATTAGCAAATAAAAAGGAAGAAAAACAAAAGTTCATAAAAAAGAAAGGGACATTGAAAACGAAATACATATTAAATTGAGCATGATTAAAGGCATATAGTAAGAAGTTTCTAAACAGCGACCATTTTGTTGCCAAAAATCATTAGAATCATGACTTAAAATGCGGGTAAGTTTCATTAAGAAAGCCTTTCACATCTTATAATCACCTTATTTTCAACTCTTAACTAACAAAAACAATAGTTGATAAGATATATCTACCCAAAAGAAAATTGATAACATATAAAGCAATCCTTTATGTTTCATGATTTTGAAAATTTACAACTAAAAAAATTACTTGGTCAAGTCACAAATTAGATTGTTGTCTTTAAGACGTTTCACTGTACTGTCTAAAATTATGTAAAACCTAACTACAATGTCTTAAGGGTGAAACAATACAATTCTATATTATACGATTACTAATTACACAATAGATTATCGGTCTAGAAATATACTTTCTGATGGTACAAAGACTATTCAAGTATGTTTTAAATATCATTTGCAGTATTTATATAAAGATCGGTCCTAATAATTTCTCAAACAAGGACAAATTCAAATAATTCTTCTAAGAGAATTCAATAATGGTCATTTGACCATTCAAAACAATTTCTTAAACAAGAGAAATTCAAATAATTCTCCAAAGAGAATTCAAAATTAATACTTGATAATTTCTCAACTCAAACGAGAAGAAATTAACATAATTCTCTGAAGAGAATTCAAGAAAATATTTAGAAAATTTAAAGTTTAAAAAGAAAGAGAGAGAAATTTACGCTTCACTATTTTTAAAGACGTAGAATTATGACAATGAGGAAGAAAAAACTCAATAGAAATTTTTGGTATGTTTTGGAAACCAACAAGTGATTTCTTTATATAATGAAATAAGCTATCTAAGATATTTCACCTAAACAATGTGAGACTAAGGAATTTTTTCAAGTAACACACAACCAGACAAACACACTTTATTTTTCTAACAATGTCAGACTTAAGGAACTTTTCAAATTCATCTCCCTATTGAAACATTGACATGTTTCAATAGTCCACCACTTGAATTTAAAAAAGTGTTTCAGAAGTAACATCAAACGTTTCTAAGATTAAGCATAAACAAAATTGTTTACAACTTGAACCTTTGTGTAGCAAGAGTGACACAATTGTCTTAAAATCTATCTCAAACATCAAACGTGAACATAATCTTTTCTTAAGGTGTATTCTAAAAGCCCGTGCTTTAATGGCAAGTGTTGTACTTATCAACTGTTCAATCCAATTTTAGTTTCTTTTTCAAAATTGATTTACAATTGATTGATTTGCAACCATGGGATAAGTTTACTAAGTGTCAGGTCCTCATCGTTAATGACTTCTTGCCACAAATCTGCATCTAGAGATGAAAAGCCTTCTTGAAAACTTGTTGGATCTTATTTTAGTGCATAGGCCAAATAACCAGGCCCATAGTCTTTAGCAACTCTTACTCATTTACCTAGTCGAAGTTTTGTTTCCACTTCATCATTGTTTTCGGTGCTTCTTATCATAGGAATGTGATTCGATTTAGCGCCCCTACTATTTCTTTATTTGAAAGGAAAATTTTCTTAATGGAATTCAACATCATTTGATTATATGGTCACTTTAGCATTTAGGTCATAACACCTATACGCCTTACTGTTTGTTGCATACCCAATGATTACACATTCATAAGCTCTACTAGCGAGTTTAATTCACTTCGGATCCATAATTCTGACATAAGCCAGATAACCCTACGTTCTAAAGTAATACAAGTTTGGTTGTCTTTTCTTCAATATCTCATAAGGAGAGGTCTTATTTTTAGACTTGGGAAATCTATTCAGTGAGATGCAACACCAGAAATCAACATAATAGCAACGATTAGTTCAATAAGAATTATATTATATCTTTCTACTTTACCATTCATTTTTGGAAAATATGGTGTAGTCGTTTCATATACAATTTCACGTTGGTTATAAAATTCATTAAATAAACTAGAATCATATTCAGTTCCGCTATCACTATGTAGTCTCTTAATTTTCTTACTAAATAAATTTTTAATTTCATTCACAAAAGTATCATTCTTAGTGATGATGTATAAATCCATCGAATATACTGACAAAACCATGTCTTATTTAGAAGAAAACAAGAAACAAGATTCGTTATAATTTCAAGAGTATGCATGATATCTTTCATGACTAAAGTCTTATCTGAGGTGTACTTCAGCTCCACTTCTCCAATATTGGCAACATGAGTGGTGTGGGCAAATTTCAACAACAATTTGTTTATTCGTGTATGTTTTGAACATCGCACGATCATAAAATACACAACGAGAGGAATCAATGTCTATCCATACATATCATATGCAAGTCCATTTATAATATGATTTTGTAGAGATAATCATTATATTTCCATGCGGTGATTCCTTTTCTGATCTGTAAATTGTTCGTTTTAATCTGTACAACAAATTCAGCTTCAAAACTATGAAGGCTAAGAAAAATCGCAAATATTGTGTTAGTATTTGAAGTCACTTTCCTCAAACTTGAACGGTTTATTAGAGACAACAACAGAAGTACCAATAATTTCTTCATTTGTCATGGCAGTGCGAAATGTCTTAAAAAATTTGTTTCACGATTATGGAAACTTCCCATTAAAGAAATTATTGGGTCAAGTCGCAGACTAGGTCGCTCTCTTTAAGACGTTTCGTGACACTGTCTAAAATTGTGCAAATCAATCACTTACCACGACGCCTCCAAGATAAAACATCCCAACTCTATATTGTATGATTACTACTTGCACAATAGATAATCGGTCTAGAAATACACCCTCTGATGATACAAAGGCCATTCGAATATGGTATAAATTTCCAAACGTAGTATCTGGTATAATGACTAGTCTTAATAGTTTATCAAACAAAGAAATTCAAATAGTTCTCCAAAGAGAATTCAATAATGGTCATTTGGCCTCTCAAAATAATTTCTCAAACAAGAGAAATTCAAATAATTCTCCAAAGAGAATCTAAAAATTAATACTTAATAATTTCCCAACTTAAACGAGGAGAAATTAACATAATTCTCTAAAGAGAATTCGAGAAAATACTTCAAAATTTCAACGAGTAAAAAGAAATGGGGAGAAGTTTGCGCTCAGACAATTCAAAAGACACAGAGTTATGAGAGTGGGTAAGAAAAGATTCACTAAATTTTTGATGTGTTTTGAAATGAAACAAGTAATTTTCTTATATAATAAAATAAATTATCTAAGATATCTCACATAAACAATACGTGACTAAATTTTTTTTTGAACAAACACACTTATTTTTTCTAACAATGTGGAACTTAACGAACTTTTTCAAATTCATCTTTTTATTTGAATATTATCATGTTCCAACAATCCTAGTAATCTACTTTTTATAAAAATAATTGTTAGTGTAGAGCCCGAATCATTTTAGACTTTACTCAAAATATTTTGATGAGATTGTAAGAGATATCTTCTAACTTAATCAAAGATCTTGTGCTTGAACTCAGTCTTGAATACGCAGTAATGCTATGTCATTTTGTAAAATAATTTTATTATTATCTTCTTTGACTCAAAAAAATTAATCTCTATAATTGTGTGCAAAATGATACTCGATCTCTATGAAAAAAAAATATTAGTATTAACTTTTTTTACAATTCATTGAAAAAAGAATAGTTCAAATCATCATCATCACATGTCAACATCAGTTTTATCTCTTGCTACCCTGAAATCAAACATCCTAAACATGGGAGACGGATTCTCTAACGTTCACGCGGGAACGTTAGAGTGACTTTAGTCACTTTTCCACCGTAGGATCTATCAACATGTTAAGATGCTTCCACGTATTTTTTCAATAAATAAAGTTAAATAAAATTCAAACTAAAAGAGGGACGAATAGAAATTGCATTCACGGCCAAAGCAAATCCAGAAATCCCCAAATCCTTATCACCATCTACCGCCCCAGCCACCTAGTGCATCCGGTGATACTTTTCTTTCTAATTCCGGCCGTAACTGTTTTCTTGTTGTCGTTCTGATTAACTCATTTGAATGTCTTCATCTTGTCGTTGTTGCCAGTGATACAAATAAACCATCTCAATCCAAAAAAATTATGCCGAAACACTTTCCATCATCGCCGCCCCAGAATCATCCAAGTTTGATCTCAACTCTGTCAAGGTTGAGGGTTTACAGTTTTTTCTTCTGGGTTTTTCTCCATTATTCTTTGCTTGCTTGAGCTTTGAAGAGTGTTGCTTACATTTAGATGGTATTAAAGAACGTAAATTTTCCAAGCTTTCCATTTTTTAATATGCCATAATCTTCTAATTCCATTATTTAAAAAAAAAGAAAAAGGATTTCAATTGAAAAACAAGCATAATTTGTATGTTGATGGCAATGGATAAGTTAACACAGCATGTAGAGGGGCGATGGAGCTGGTGGTGATGATACTCTTTGAACTATTCAGCTTTATTTTTTTGAAAAAATTAAAAAGTGAGACACATGTCATATTATGGTACACATGATAAATCTCACGGTGGAGAAGTGACTAAAGTCACTCTAACGTTCCCGCGTGAACGTTAGAGAATCCGTCTCCCAAAATATGCTTATATGCATGTAAGAGAAATTGGTTATTTTTGTCAAGGGTATGATCGTTAGTGGGCAATGTTGTTGTGAACCACCTGTGATATTTCAACAACCCCTTTTATTAATTGATTTATGAACAATATCATTTTTCGTTTTGATTCATATTTCAATTTCAACAACCTGATCAAGTTAATGCTAAAAGTAAAAAGATTATGATAAGCTTATGTGTTGAGCATGGGTGTCATGGACCCATTAGATCTTTTCACGATCCAACGGTGGTTTTGGCTATAATTCCATGAATTTCTTATTTAATATCTATTAAATTGTAATTATTATTTTAATTTTTAATAATATTGTAGTTTGTAAGAGGTCTATACTTTAAAAAAAAGTATTTTATGAAAAAAAATTAATTTTTAAAATAGCTCATTTAAGATACAAACAAAAATAGAAAAGTGAATATTTGTTTAGATAATGAACATATAAATTTTGATTTAATCTAGACAAAATTTATTTAGTTCTAATTTAATTATAGGTAGATTATTTTATATAAACATATAAGAGTTAATATCTATCTTGCATATCTCACTACTACAAATAATATATTTTATAACGAAATTAACTAAAAAAAGATATATTATGTCTAGGCACGCCATATTCTTTTTATAATAATTAAATTAATATATTTTCTCAGTTTTGAAACGCTTTAAATCTCGGCTTTTCAATTTATGTTTTTATTTGTTTATAAGTGTAAACTAAATGAACTACCCCTTCGGTTTTTCAATATAACCGAGAGATCAGATAATCAGATTTCACTATAAAACTACTCGTCAAATAGATTTTAACCTAGTCCTTACTTATATTAAGCCGCCCCAAACTCACATGCAACATTCTTTGGGATGAATTGCAAGACAGAAAAAATTTCCAATGTTCTTCTATCTAGTACAAAACATTTTTTTGCCCTTGCAATATATCTCACATATTGATGTTGATGTTGTTGTCGTTGTATTTTTTTCTCATTTGATAGATTGCAAGTGCAGAAAATCAATCTTGCTTCTAGCCTTTTACTATACCAAATAAGACCTTAGACAACGCTTTTCTTGACCTTAGGCGACACTTTTAAGCGTTGTCTATTCTAGCGCTGTGATAGGTATAGACAACACTTTTTTTAATGTAAAAACGTTGACTTAAGTACATTTTAGACAGCACTTCCTGCAAAAAAAAAACACAGATTTAATTGCACTTTAGACTACGCTTCCTGTTAAAAACACAAACTTAAGTGCATTTCGAACATCGCTTTTTGACCGTGTGAAAACTACATAATACATGGTCATTTCACTAACACAGAACATAATACAATATATAATCATATTAGACACGTATTGTGGCATCCAAAATTTAATCCTTAAAGTTATTACTTGGCTAAACTTGTGTGTATTATGTATATTTGGATGTGTAATTTGCACTTAACGTTTTTGTTTGACTTCCCTTTGTTTTGTGACACTCTCCATTACCTATTCATACATCATGTTTTTTAGTTAAAATCTTCTCTATTTCTTTAAAAAAATTGAAAATGTTCATTACTATAGTTATAAAATATTAATATCTTTTATTTAGACCAAAACTAAGATATTAGATACTTCCATTTCTTTAAAGAAATGGAAATAATCCATACCTCATTTTCTTCTCTTATATTGTTCTTCGAATATTATTTTTATGTTTGTCAAACTAAAAATATAAAATGAGTCTTTAAAACTCAATTATCAGTTTTATGTGTCTTAAAAACGAATTTTGTGAGATCTTTTAGATCTACGAAAAACTACTTATATCTCACTAGTTGGTTCTGTTAATCCTCCATCCACCCAAACTTTAATCCAGCTGTAAACCGTTTTTAACTAACAACTTGAATTAGTTTTAGATGTATAAGGTTCCACAATCAAATTATTTGAGTAATACATGTTCAAAAAGGTAATAAACTGACTAAAATAATTGATTAGTGCATTACATACAAAACATAGTTGTATACTTCTCTATCACTGTAAAAGGACAATTTTGTAAATCAATATTATCATCACGTAACAAATAGCATCCATTTAATTTAGTGAATAACTTACTCTATCTCATAATATTTTTAGGTATTTGTTGAAATTTTATTTATGTCTCCTACTTTTAGAGGTGTATCTTTGGAAACACTTTTTTCTATTTAATATTGAATTATACAGAACTATATAAACAACATTAAATTTTTTTTCCATAAATACACCTATGGAACAATTCAATGTTAAGTAAAAAAATATATTTCTGAAAATACACCTCCACAAATAAGGGATATTTTTAGAATTGTACACGTGAGAATTAAAAAAAAAAAAAAGAAATGAAGAAGAAATTGAAAGGTCGGCCTTGAGGTTCTCGATATCAAGGGTTTCCTCATTTCTTCTTCTCTATCTTCGGTTTAAATTCCTGATCTTAGGATCAGGGACCTTGGTAGAGCAGTCGATTTGGGGCTTTTGTTATCGGAGTTCCGGTTTTTTGGTTTGGGCGTTTCATTTGGGCGTTTTCAATCGGGCGTTTTCTTGCTTTCCTTTTCTATTCTACAGTTGAGGGTTTTTCTTTGCGGGTTCTGGTTCTGTTTCGTCTTAATTTCTTCTCAGGAGTTTGGGTTAGGTGTTGTTTGTGGTTAAGATGCGCGAGGGCTTGTGGACAGAGGCCAGAAAGAAGACTTTTAGGAATTGGTCTCCATCCTGGGAGTCTTTTCCTTTCAAATCTTTGAACAGAAATGGTCTGGGGGAGATAACTTCGTTTTACATTTCGGAGTTTCCGGATTTTACCAAGGCTGAAGACCTATTTGGCTTGTTTGGTTGCATAGGGAAAGTTATCGAAGTTTCGATCGCTCCTAGGAGAAACAAGGTGGGGAAACGGTTTGGGTTCGCGAGGTTTGTGGAGGTGCAGGCTCCGCGTCTGTTAGCGGTTAAATTAGATAATGTGCTTATAGGAGGGAAGAAAATCCACGCAAATGTCCCAAGGTTTAATCGCAGAGGCCCGGTGGTAGGTGATATTTCGGGTGTTAGGACGGGGCTTTTGGTCAGCACGGGGGGTGGCTCTCGCCCTCAACTTTTAAACTCAGGGTGTGGTTTCAGGAATCAGACCTGGGCTGGTAAGAGAACGTTTGCGGAGGCAGTGGTTAACAATCGGGCGAACGGGGTTTCGTTAATCGTTGAGAAGCCGCCGTTTTGCTATAACTCATCGGAGGAAGATAAGGTTAGGCTTCGTAAGGCTTTCGTGGGAAAGGTGAAGACCTTAGGGTCCTCTTATGGTATGCAGACAAAGTTAGAAATGGAGGGATATTATAGTATAAAAGTCACTCCTCTTGGGGATTCTTTATGCTTATTGGAAGAAGATGAAGAGGGAACGATCGAGAATTTCTGCAACGAGGGGGAGGACTGGTGGAGGAACTGCTTCGAGAATGTTTCTGCGTGGGCGGAGGATACGGTGGATGTGTTAAGGCCAGCGTGGATCCGGGTTTATGGTGTCCCTTTACAAGTTTGGAAAGAAGATTTCTTTGTGGCTCTTGCAAATTTTTTTGGTTCTTTCTTGGCAATAGATGATAATACGAAATCAGGGGGTACTTGCGATGTAGCAAGGATTCGTTTGTCGGTGCCGTTAGACTTTTCTTTGCAAGAGAGGTTATCTTTAAAGGTGGACGATAAAGTTTTTTCTTTGGTCCTAAGGGAGGAGTTAGGCAACTTTTCATCTATCTCTGGTTCGGGAAGTGCTTTTATTTCTGATTCGGACTCGGTTTCATCTTCTTTGGAGGACAAAGCGGATCTTTTCTTAGGAGAGGAGGATGATGAAATACAGGAATTCTCTAGCAGTAGGAAAGTGGTGGCTTCAGGAGCCCGGGAGCACGAGGCGGTGAGGTTCGGAGGCTCAAATGGTACTGTTTCTGTAGGGCCGGCAGGGGATGTTGCTGGGTCAGTCCCAGTCGCAGCGGCACTTTCTGTTGGTAAGGAGGTGCAGGTTTTAGAACTATTGCCGACGGAATCTTACGGATCAGTAAAGGGGGACGTAGAGGAGCGTTCAGATAGCTCGGAAGGGAAAGCGAAGAAACTTGTTTCGGCAGAATCTTCTAACTCTGCAGAAGGGTTACCCGATGTTAGCCACATTTCTGGGACGGAAGTATCTAGTAATGGGGTCGTGAATAGTGCTTCTGGTGCCGCGAGAATGAAGTCTGGGAATAGTCTTGGCAAAGGGGATAATATGCAAAAGGGAGAGAATGAGGTGTCTGATCCTTCTCCATTGGTAGCAGCCACCTTTGGAACTTTTGACAAGGCAATATCTGCTTTTAATGACAGGAAGAAACGAAGGTTGAAGAAGCTGGCTTTCAAGAACATGTCGGAGTTAGCGGGATCACTTCATCATAGAGCTCTTAAGAAGGTTAATAGGTATAAAGTTAAAGGTTGTCTGGCAGGCGAGAAAAAACTGGTTGAGCAGAGGCGCGCGATTTCTTCCAAGGGCAAGGCCAAGGCGGACAGCAGCGGTCTCGACAGGTTAGGTGGAACATCTAGTCTTCCTTTGTGTGCTGAGCAGAATGATTGCAGTTTGGGCAGGGGCTGTATTCATGGAAATATTAGCAGCAGTAGTGACATTGAGAGGAATAACCGTAGACAATGGAACGAATTGTTAGGCGAAGAAAGTTCAAAGGCGTGGAAGGCAATGGAATCTTTGGGGGTTTCTCACAAGGGGGAGATGTTTGATGTTATTAATAGAATTGATGTGTTGAATAAACAAGCGGCGTCGAGAAAGGATGTTTTGGTGGGGTCTAAATTTAGTGTTCCATGATTATCGGAACACTAAATATTAGAGGGGGTGGCAATGCTTTGAAAAGGAAGAGAATAAATTCTTTGATTTCTAAAAGCAAGGCGGATGTTTTTATGATACAAGAGACTAAAATTAGAGAATTACATGATTTCGTTGCGAAAAGTTTTTGGAGTGGTGGTGTAATTGGTTATTCTTTTTCTAACTCTTTGGGTAGATCGGGAGGTATTTTGACGTTATGGAAGGAGCAAGCTCTTGACGTCATCTTTAGCTTTAAAGGGGAGGGGTATCTTGGCATCAAGTTTTGCAAGATCAATAATTTCTTCTACTTGTTAAATGTTTATTCGCCTTGTGATGCTTCAAAAAAGAGATCTTTATGGCGGAAGATTTTAGACATGAAAGAAAATTGGAACGACGGAGAGTGGATCATAGGAGGTGACTTTAACGCGGTCAAGGATAGGAGTGAACGGAAGGCAAGAGGGGTGGTCTCCTTTAGTCAAGATATTAGAGAGTTTGCGGATTTCATAGAAGAGACAAGGTTGGTAGACGTTCCTTGTAAAGGCAAAAAGTTCACTTGGTATAGCGGAGATGGAAGATCTATGAGTAGAATCGATAGATTTCTCGTGTCGGAAAAAGTGGTGAACGA
Organism: Vicia villosa; assembly: GCF_029867415.1. Lineage (NCBI taxonomy): Eukaryota > Viridiplantae > Streptophyta > Magnoliopsida > Fabales > Fabaceae > Vicia > Vicia villosa. The sequence goes on along the minus strand of NW_026705500.1, from coordinate 56,147 downwards.
TTGGGGGGTGGTTGGGCAATTGGTGGGGGAGAGAGACGTGTCGGATCATTGTCCGGTTTGGTTGGAAGTAGACAAAAACAATTGGGGTCCAAAACCGTTTAAGTTCAACAACGAGTGGCTTTCTTGTGATGCCTTTTACGCTTTTGTGGAAAATGAATGGAAGAATTTTAATGTGGTTGGGAGAGGGGATTATGTACTAAAACAAAAACTTTTTCTTCTCAAAAATAGTCTTAAAAGGTGGAATAAAGAGGTTTTTGGGAGGTTGGATTTGGAAATTCAAGACGAGGTTAGGAACATTAATAATGGAGATGTTTTGTTGGAAGCGGAAGATGAGATTGTTGATTCGGAAATTTTATTTAATAGGAAGGAAGCTACAAGTCGCTTTTGGACGAACTTGAGGATAAAAGAAAATATGTTAGTTCAAAAAGCCAATTTGAGATGGATGAGAGAAGGCGATTCTAATAGCGGTTTCTTTCATAAAGTTATGAAGGAAAAAAGGAGATTCAATCACATCGGGCCTTTTAATTCTTCGGAAGGCACGATAGAATCGGTAAAGGAGGTTAAGGATTTCGTTGCGCATCATTTTTCTAAGAAGTTTGAAGAGGAGGAAGGTGTGGTTCCAACGTTAGATGGGATTTGTTTTGACAAGTTAAGTGGGGCGGATAGGTCTTGGCTTGAAAGATCTTTTCAAGAGGAAGAAATTAATGAGGCTTTAAAGTGTTGCGGAGGGACTAAAAGTCCGGGGCCGGATGGGTTTTCTTTCTTGTTCATTAGGAGATGTTGGTCTTTTCTAAAAAAAGATTTTTTGAGGTACTTTGAGCATTTCTTTGTGGGAGGGGAATTATCTAAGGTGGTGACTTCCTCTTTTTTGGCTTTGGTCCCGAAATCATCTAATCCTCTATGTTTAGATGATTATAGACCGATTTGTTTGGTTGGATGTATGTACAAAATTATGGCAAAAGTTTTGGCGGGTGGACTTAAAGTGGTGTTGCATTCTTTAGTATCTCAATGTCAAAGTGCTTTTGTCCCGGGTAGGCATTTACTCGATGGTGTTTTGGTCGCTAATGAAGTGGTGGATTTTGCTCGAAAGGAAGGTATGTCTTGCTTTCTTTTCAAGGTTGATTTTGAAAAGGCTTACGATAAGGTATCTTGGGACTTTTTGCGAGGTATGATGGTCAAAATGGGTTTCGGAGCCAAATGGAGAAAATGGATGGAGTTATTGGTTTTTAAAAGTGACATGTCGGTGGTGGTTAATGGGAGTCCTACCGTCGAGTTTGAGGTTAAGAGGGGGTTAAGGCAAGGTGATCCTTTATCTCCGTTCCTGTTTGTTCTTGTAACGGAGGCTCTTGCTAGATTGGTTAGAAAATCTATTGATATTGGGGAGTATGAGGGTTTAGTGCTAAATAGAAGATGTGTCGTGGACATACTTCAATTTGCGGATGATACCCTTTTGGTTGGTAAAGGTTCGTGGAAACATATTAAGGCTTTAAAAATTGTGTTGAGGGCTTTTGAGCTTGTTTCGGGCTTAGGAATTAATTTTCACAAAAGCAAATTGATAGGGATTAATATTCCAACTCAATTTTTGGAGGCCGCTTCTTTGTATCTTTCTTGCAAGATTGAAGATAGTAATTTTACTTTCCTCGGGGTCCCCATTGGTTGTAATCCTAGGAAGGAGGCTACTTGGCTCCCTCTTTTGGATAAGATGAGGAAGCGTTTAAAGGGGTGGAGTAATCGTTTTCTTAATCTAGGAGGTAGGATCACTCTTTTGAAATCTATCTTGAGCTCTATTACTATTTTCATCATGTCGTTCTACAAAATGCCGTCTAAAGTGATTAAAGAGTTTACCAAGATTCAAGCCAATTTTTTATGGGGAGGGGTGGTAGATAAAAGAAGCATTCATTGGGTTAGTTGGAACGAGGTGACCCTTCCTTACTCCAAGGGAGGTTTGGCTATTAAAGATATAAAAGATTTCAATTTGTCTCTTTTGAATAAGTGGAAGTGGAGGTTAGCGAAGGAGGGAGGTTCTTTGTGGCATGAGGTGTTAAAGGCGCGTTATGGAGATGTGAGTATGCATGTTTTTACCGGAGGAGATTCTTTCAAGCTTTTTTCTTCTTCCTTTTGGTGGCGCGATTTATTAAAGGTTGGTATTCCCTCTTCGGTTCTAAATGATCCTTTTTCATCCAATTGTCGTTTTGTGGTTGGAAATGGTTTTACTACCCCGTTTTGGGAAGTGAATTGGTTAAATAATTTACCTTTGAAAGAGGCTTTTCCGGATCTTTTTGAGCTTTCTTCTCTTAAAAAAGTGTCGGTCGCGGCCATGGGAGGTTGGAGAGAGGAGGAATGGTTTTGGGGTGATTTAGGAATTTCGGAGGAGGTGGCCGAGCATGCCGGTCTTGTTTCGGTTTTAGGGGAGCTTAGGTCCCTTCTTGTGAATTTTGGGGACTTGAAAGGTGGTAGAGATTCCGTGTGTTGGTTACTTGAATCAGATAAAGTGTTTTCGGTAGCTTCGTGTTACAACCGGTATGTTTCATTGCGTACTCCTTTTGGTCCATCTAAAAGGAGCGAGGAGGCTTTGGAAATTGTTTGGAAATTGGAGATTCCTTTTAAGATCAAAGCTTTTGCTTGGAGGCTTCTTGTGAATAGACTTCCCACTAAAGATCTTTTAGTGTATAGAGGTATTTCTTTTGCTTCTTCTATTTCTAGTTTATATTGCATTTTTTGCAACTCACATTTGGAAGAAAAAGAGCATTTTTTTTTTAAATGTGATGTAATTAAAGTTGTTTGGAGGGAAATTGGTGTGTGGTTGGATTTTCCGGATCAGAGTGAGGAGGAGGGTATGTCTTCCTTTATGGAATGGTATTGCATCGGTCGGAGGAAAGGTATTAAAGATGGTAAATTGGGGGTGTGTTGGCTTGCCGTTTGTTGGAGTATTTGGTTGACAAGAAACGGCTTTTGTTTTAGGAATGAGAAATGGAACATAAACAATATTGTTTGGAACATCAAGTTTTTGGTGTGGAGGTGGGCTTTCTTTGGTGACATTGCATATTCCAATTGCAATTTTTACGATTTTTGCAAACACCCTTTGTCTTTTATGTCGTAGTAGGAATTGGTTTGTAATGTTTTTGTTTTTTCGGGCTAGCTCCGATTTTGTGTATCGAGGTTTGGAGAACCCTTAGTTCTCCCTTTAATGAAATTCTTGCTTACACAAAAAAAAAAAAAGAATGAGAGATTGTCTTAATTTATAACATAAGGTGAATTATTTCACAAAAAATGGACCACTAAAATACATATGCATTCATGAGAGCATTCTTTTTGGATTAACTCATAAAGTAAGTTGCAGTCATGCATGTGTTTTTCTCAATTGGTCCACTATATCATATATGGTTATTCTGCACCTAGTTCACACTCTTTAATTATACTATTTATTAATTTAGTCAAAAAAAATTATACTATTTATTAATAGTTTAGAAATCTTTCAATTTGCGGATGATACCGTCTTAATTACAGAAGATTCTTGGAATAATCTTTGGACGTTCAAGGCGATTCTTAAGGCTTTGAGCTCGTTTCCGGATTGAGAGTTAACTTGCATAAGAGTAAGCTTTTTGGTATAAATCTTGAATCCGGTTTTATTCAAGCCACTTCATCTTTTCTCAATTGCGAGATTGGTTCCGACTCTTTTGTGTTTCTTGGCATTCCGATTGGTGTTAATCTGAGGGGGTGTGCGGTGTGGCGTCCTATTGTTTCTAGGTTGCGGAAGAGATTAGGTAGGTGGAATCACAAACATTTATCCTTTGGTGGGAGGGTGGTGCTTTTGAATTCCATTTTGTCGAGTATTCCAATTTTTTTCTCCTTCTATATGGCTCCTTCGGCAATTACCAAGGAGATTATTGATATCTAACGTCGTTTTCTTTGGGGGGAAAGGATGAGAAAAAGAAGATCAATTGGATTAGTTGGGAAGTGGTGTGTCGTTCAAAACAAGATGGTGGTCTAGGAGTGAAACATTGTGGTAGATTCATTTTGGCCCTTCTGAGCAAATGGAAGTGGCGCATTCTGAATGGCGGAAATTCTTTATGGACTAACTTTCTTTCTTGCAGGTATGGCGATATCAAAAGAGCGATGATTTCTTCTCCTACATTTTCTTCTAGAAGTAAGGTCTCCCTTTGGTGGAGGGATCTTTGCTCCATCGGTGTTGGCATAGAGACTTTGACCAATTCATCTTCTTGGTTCAAGTATTCAATCTCTTGTAAACTTGGCTCCGGTTTATGGCTTGAATTTTGTAATGATTGTTGGTTGAGAAATACTCCGTTAAGCTCCTTGTTCCCGGATTTGTTTCGTTTGGCCGCGGAGCCTCGGAGTAAGGTGGCGGACTATGGCATTTGGCAAAATGATTCTTGGCTTTGGACGATTTCTCCAGCATTTTTTACTAACGGGGCTGCCATGGCTCAATTAAGCTCTTTGAGAAATCATCTCCTTCCGATTCAACCTATCTTCTCGACATTTGATGGTTTCGTTTGGTGGCGAAAGTCTTCCGGCTTTTCGGTAAGTAATGCCTATGATGCTATTCTTTTGGATTTATCTTCTTCTCCTTCTTTGAACAACAATAGCATTTTGGCGTTTTATTGTCTTTGGAAATCAAAAGTGCCTAGTAGGATTCACTTTTTTGGTTGGAGAATGATTTGGAATAGGGTTCCGACTAAGGTGAATTTGTTCAAACGAGGTGTTTTAGTTGACCCAAATTCGGTGCTTTGTCCTTTGTGTCAAGGGGTGGATGAAGATTTGGATCACATCTGTTTTGTTTGTCCGATTTCTAGGAAGTGGTGGTTGAAGTTGTTCCGTTGGCTTAGAATTGTTGGTGAAGCGAGAACGTCTCTTTTTGATCATTTTTTTTGGATGGATGACATTTGCAAGGCTAATTTTTCTATGGATTTGGGGTGGTTTTTTAGTTTAACTCTTTGTTGGATTGTTTGGAAGTGTAGGAATGATGTTATTTTCAACAATTTAGTTGTGTCAACTTTTGATGGGTTTAGTGTGTTTAAATCTTTATCTTGGGATTAATTCCTTGCTTCTCATAAGAGAATTTGTAATTTGTCTAGGGAAGAATATTGGTTTATAGATCCAAGACCTTTTTTCTTCTAATTTGTTTTAGGCTTGGTTGGTTAGTTGGGTGGATTTGAATCCTGCCTCCTTTCCTTTTCTTGTATTTGGGTTAAGTATCCTAGTGCTTGTGAAATATACCTTTTGTTTATAAAAAAAATAAAAATAAAGTCATCGTTTTAAATAAAATCATCGTTTTAAATGAAGGTATAAGAAGAAGGCAGTGTCACAAGTTGTACGTATGTGTCTAGAAACCACGCATTATAGATGCACATGCACAAATAGTATATAAACACCAATATGTCATTTGATGGTTGTCTTGTTAGATAGCAATACAAAATGTTTTTATTTTCACAAAAACTACTTCAATTTGTTATTCAGGTAAATGATAGACAAAGTAGAATGTTTAAATTAAGAAAAATTCTTTGATAATTTTACATGTATAGTTATTTATTAAAAATGATGTTCGGTTTAGTACACTTATCACTTTTTTGACGGGATAATAATCATATACACAAATACGTACTCACGTGGTTGACAATCTTTGGAAGATAAACCTCTCGAACTTATTCATGAAAATAAACAAATTTCATGCACACTGAATTATGGTCATGGTGTAGACAATAATATTATGATTTTTTTGGATTTTGTTTGTAATTGAAGCAAGTGTTAACGTGTATATGCTTGAAATCGCACATTAAATAGATAAAATTGTTCGATAAAATATTTAAATTAATTATAATTTTTTTAAGAGTTAAATGGCTTTCACCCTTTGCAATAGTAGCGAAATTTGATTTACTCCCTTTTAAAAAAAAATTTGGATTACCCCCTATAATATTAAAATTGTAAGACTTTTGCCCCCTAAGAGGGAAAAATACCCCCTGTAAAATACATTTTTTTGATTTATCACCCTCGTTTTTACACGCTTAGGGGGTGCCCAAATATTACAGGGGTAAATCAATTTTTTTTTAAAAGGGGGTAAATCAAATTTCGCTACTATTGCAGGGGGTGAAAGCCATTTAACTCTTTTTTAAATTATTAGTTTAGTCTTTTAGGTTGGATTCTTCTCAAGTTCTTATGAATTTAAATTATAACAAATAATATATTGGTTGAAAGTTGGATTATAGAAAGGGCTTTCTTCAACCTGAATTAAAGAGTTCTACCAAATACTAGTATACGAGTGAAATTGCCAAAAAGAAAAAGGACTATCATTGAGTGAATATTGATAGATTTAATGTCGGATTCCAACGTCTTAAAATTCTCTTAAAATGAAGTATTAAGTTATTGTTAGTCTGAGAATTTTAACTTCGACAGAGAATGATAATTGATCGTGTTTAAAAATCCCAAGTGTATAAAGATTCAGTAGTAGTTTTGATGAATTATTCATGTCGGCCAAAAATGGTTCGACTAACTTATTAGGTGATATGGAACTTAGTGTATTTTTGGAGTTCAAAGATAGATGACCTAAAACACTCGTTAAATCTGATTTGTAAGAGTCTCAGGAACACACCCACAAGATTAAGATCAATCTCTCTTCAAAACATGTTCAAAATCTTAAAAAAGTTTGCAGTGAGGTGACATTTTCAACATGGAAATACAGTATAAAGTTGGTGAGTTCAACTCACCTTTCAAGCTTTAGGAAGTGATCTAAAGGGATTTCAACACAATTATAGAATTCGACTGACGCATCCATCGATAGGAGTAGTTAAAGGTTGTGAAGACGATTTTTAATGAGGAAACAACAGTTAAAGGGAGTTTCAAAATCCAAAAACAAGTGGAAGCGCATCAAAAGACAGACACTCGCGTAGTGGGATACGTGTTGAACTCCTGAGAATTAACCGTTAAAGACAATTATTTAAGATTAGTATATAAAATATAAATCAAGTTCATTCATGTAATCAGTCGCAATTCCCATTTATTCTCTATAGAACTTAAGTATCAAAGTCAGGTAGATAAATAGTTTGTGAGAATGTGTATAAACCTGCATCAGTTCTTTAAGTCTTTTACATTCAAACATTTATTTAATGATATTTGTTATGTTTTTCATCTACTTTATTCTTCAAAAACATGTCACATTATTTCAATCATAATTTTGATCTAAACTCTTAATATTCAAATATCTAAATTCCATGCACAAACACATTTTGATATACTATTATGTACAAATTGACTTTAGGATTTTTTCGAGTTTATAATTCATCAAGTGAACTAAAACTTATGATTTGATTTATCAAAAATGCCAGTAAACAGTTATGTATAATACTAACTCTTTTATTTTTAATTTAAACAAATTAATTCTTTTATTTAAATTTGAAATTTGATTAGGTATTCATTTTTATTATCTATCAAATTCATAAAAATTGCATATAAGATTTTTTTATCATATGTTATACAAGTTCTACGTCATTTAAAAATAAAAATGTCATGATCAATTTTAAGTTTAAAAATGCGAAATACACATCAAAACTATTTAAATTTAAAATAATAAGATTAATTTTATAAATAAATTTAAATAAGAGAATATATAATTAAATCTAAATAGATAAAAAGGATGTCAATGTACAGTCTCTCACTCAACTGACTATTTTTATTTTTTGGGTTAGACTTTCTAAATCTATTAAATTCTAATAATTTGGATAGTAGTATTATATATTCTTAATGAAACTTATAAATAATATTGAAATTAAAAAATTCAAATAAAAAATTAGTTCAAGTAATTCTTTATAAAATATTATGTTAAAATTATAAAAAAAACACTTAAATTTAAATCTAATTTAAATAATTATTTTATAAAAAACATTTATAAGATATATTTTTTATAAAATATAACGAAAAAACCATGTAGTCAAGGTAAATTGTGAATTTCTTTTAATTGGTTATCATATATTGAGAACACGAGAGATGTGGTTTGGAGTTGCAAAGTATTTGTTTGGAGGTGATCATATATTGAGAAAATTACGCAACTCAATTGTAACTTTTATAAGTTTAAAAAAACTCTTTGTCTTACTTAAGTTAAATTTTATTTGGTGGGTAATTTTCTTTCTTTGTGGCTTTTTTCACTATTTTGTAATCCAGTTCTTTAGAACTTTCGTTCTTCATTAATACAACTTGCTTAAAAAGAAAAAAGAACAAATTCTTCAGCCGTTTGATTTAAATTTGTTTTGAAAATGTTGGTAAAATAAAATAAATATTTTTAATTGATTCTAATTTTTTCTAAGGAAAATCAAAATGATTATTTATGTGGTTGAATAATTCTAAAATTTTGAAATTTTAAAATAAAGTAATATAAAATCAAAAGGCTGAAAAAAATTAAAATGAGAAAAATTAGAAAAAAATAAAAAAAAAGAATTATAAATGATATTAAAAATGTAAAATGTAAAATTTTACAATGACATTTATCTCTAAAAGAGATTATGCAGTTTTTGAATGATTTTATTTTAGTTTATTTTATATAATAGTTTGTATTTTTAGGATGTGTTTGTTTCAAAGAATGAAATTATATTTTTGAAAACGTGACACACAAAATACAACATTTTCTTTGTTGAGTTTTTAAGAATTGATCATGTGTATTTTGCCTCAAAAATATTATTTATGTATGATTTTTCTTATATTTATTCACATGTGTAAGAGTGGGATTTCAACATTTTCATATAGGAATAAATTTTAGTTAACTTTAACTTTTCACTATTATACACATTTATTTTTAATTTTAATCTTATTATATTTTTAAAGTAAACAAATTTTATAAACATTTTTGAAAAACTTATTTGGTTAGCCAAACACATGAACTAATATATTATTCTAAAAAATAATAAGTTTGGAAATATAATTCTAATCAAACGTAGGTGATCCAGAGAATGTTAGGGTTTCCGACGGTTTTTTCAACATTCACTGGCATCTGATCTTGTTTAGGTTTCTGGAAAGGTACTTCCATCTTCTCAATTTCGGTTTAAATTCCTGGCTTTAGGGCTCAGGGACCTTGTTGAGGAGGTGTGATGAGTTACCGATTTGGGGATTTACAAGATTCACTGGTTTTTGTTCTTGTTCGGTCATTGGTGGTTCTGGATTTCTTCTCTGGTTTTCTTTTTCTATTGTTGGCACCGGTAGAGTCTGGAGTGTACTACTTGGTATGTGTTTGTTTCTCGAGTCTATCTACGAGAGATTCACGGAATGTTTCTAGAGGAGAAGGGTGGATTAAGGTTTGAAGCAGGAGAGCTTTTTATAGCTGGAAACCACGGTGGGACACGTTCCCGTTTGGTGGGAGGAATTCTAACCTTAAGGAGACGAAGGAGGGTGTGGTGACCTCTATTTACTTTTTTGAATTTCTAGAATACACAAAGTCTAAGGATTTGTTTGACATGTTTGGATGTATAGGCAAGGTGGTAGAGGTCACAATTGCTGCAAGGAGGAACAATATTGGTAAGAGATTCAGATTCGCTAGATTCGTAGAAGTGGAAGACGAGAGAATGTTGGCGGTGCGACTGGATAACGTTATCATTGGAGGCAAGAAGATCCACGCTAATATACCGCGGTATCAGAGGAATTTTTGGTTGTCTGAGAGAAAACGGGACGGAGGTTTCAAGGGCAAAGAGAAAGCTGAAGTGTTTGACAATCGTAACGTGGTAAGGGAGGTGACAAGGAGGGATAATCGGAGCTTTGCGGAGGTTGTTCGTAAGGAAAAGGGCGAGGTGGGTTCAAAGGTGGAGGAAAACGTTAGGTCTATTTGTTTCAAGTCTAAGTTTGAAGATAGATTGAGGCTTAGTAAAGCTTATATTGGGAAGGTGCTAATGTCGGGTTTGACGTATAATATACAAACCCACTTTGAGATGGAAGGTCTCTTTGCGATTAAAGTCACTCCCATGGGAGGCAATCTTTTCTTGCTTGAGGAGATGGAGGAGGGCTATATTGAAGATCTTATTGGAGAAGGTGAAACGTGGCGGAAGACTTGGTTCTCCGAAATTAAGAAATGGGAAGATACTATGGTAGAAGATAGTAGGGTGGTGTGGTTGTGTATCTATGGAATATCGGCGCACGCTTGGTCCTCTGTTTTCTTTGTGGGCCTGGATGATTCTTTGGGGTCCTTTGTGTGTATAGACGAACATACATTGAAAGGAGAGTTTCTGGACGTGGCGAGAATTTTGGGGAAAGTGTCAACATCTTTTGTTGTGCCGGATGCGTATCAGGCTATCGTTGATGATAAGGAATTCCTTCTTATCCTTAGGGAGGATAATTTTGGTGCTTACCGTTTAGGCCTTTCATCATCCAAAACTGTAAAGACTGGGGTTTCTTCTGAATCGGAGGAGGGTTGCTCAGATGCTTTGCTGGACGACGAAATAGGGAGTAAGTCAGCTTTTTTGTCGGATAGTATAGAATAATATTATGATTCAGAAGTGGGAATTGATAATAGGAGGAAGGCTGAGGATACGGAGGCGACAAATCCTGGTAAGAATTCTGGAGCGAATAATTTGTCTCATTCGGAAGGTAAAAAGGCTGGGGCTGCAAAGGATGATTCGATAATCCGCTCTCCTACAGCAATAGACAGTGTTAATGGTGATTTTGATATTACAATTGAAAATGTCCAGGGAAAGGTTTCTGAGGTTCTGCCTGTTCTTGAGCCTATTTGTAGTGGGAATAGAGTGTTGGTATTAGAAGCGATGGAGCAGGTTGTTGATAAGGGGGAGTATAGGGGCGCTTTTGATGATGCAATTGTGATGGCTAAGGTGAGCATGGTATTGGGGACGGGGCTACAAAACTATCAGGATCGTGGTGGTTCAGAAGCTATCTCAGAAAGAACTCGCGTTCCTAATTCTGTTATGGACTTGTATGATTTTGTTTCGGCCAGTAGAGGGTGGATGACGATTTTGGGTCTTTAAATATTAGGGGAGGGGGAAGTAGGATCAAGAGGAAACGCATCAGTAGTATTATTCAAAGAGGTAAAGCGAATTTGTTTTTTCTTCAAGAAACTAAATTGATTTCTCTTTCTTGGAATCAGAAGGTATGTCGGGAGGTATTCTCATTTTGTGGAAAGCTAGTGCCTTATCGGTTGTTTTGAGCTTTTGTGGTCCGGGCTTCTTGGGAATCAAGGTTAGTTGGAAGAATAAATTCTATTATTTTGTTAATGTTTATGTGGCTTGTTCTATTTCCTTCAAGTGTTCTATGTGGAAGGATTTGGTGGAGTTGAAACTCAAATTTAATGATGGGGATTGGTTAATTGGAGGTGACTTTAATGCTATTAAGAATAGAAGCGAAAGAGTCGGTATTTCTTCGTCGGTCAATAAAACGGAATGGAGAGGGTTTTCCAATTTTATTGACATGTGCGGTTTTATTGATGTACCGTGTAAAGGAAAAAAATATATTTGGTTTAGTGGGGATTGAAAAACGAAGATTAGGTTGGATCGCTTTCTTATTGACGGGAATATTATTTCCTCGTGGGGAGTGGTGGGGCAATTTATTGGGCAAAGAGATGTGTCAGATCATTTTCCGGTGTGGGTGGTAGTTGATAAAGAGGATTGGGGTCCCAAACCATTCAAGTTCAATAATGAATGGTTCAATAATAAGGAGTTCTTGCATTTTGTGGAGAAGGAATGGAAGGCGATAATAGTTCGTGATAGAGGGGATTTCGTCTTAAAAGAGAAATTTCAAATAATTAAGGATAGACTTAGACGGTGGAACAAAATGGTGTTTGGTAAGTATGATTTGGAAGTGGAGGAAGGGGTTAGAGAGTTGAATGAGGCGGATGATTGTGACAATTTGGGTGAAGAGATCCAGTTTATCAAAAGAAAGGTTAGTAGTAGATTTTGGTTGAATCTTAAAATCAAGGAAAATATGCTTATTCAGAAATCTAGATTAAAGTGGCTTAATGATGGGGATTTCAATAGTAAATACTTCCATAGAGTTATGAAAGAAAGGAGGAGAAGGAATCATATTTGTTCCATTACTACAAGTAGCGGTATTATAGAAAAAGTGGAGGAGGTTAAGGAAGAAGTGAGGCACCACTTTAATAGTAAGTTCAAGGAGGATAGCTTTAGTAGACCGGTTCTTGAGAATGTGATGTTTAATTCTTTGAGCATGGAGGAAAGCGCTTCTCTTGAGTCTCCTTTTTCCGAGGAGGAAATAAAGAAGGCGGTGTGGAATTGTGATGGTTCGAAAAGTCCGGGGCCGGATGGTTTGTCTCTTCTTTTCGTGAAGAATTGTTGGTATTTTTTAAAGGAGGATTTTATGGCTTGTTTTAAGGAGTTATTTTCGGGTGGTTCAATTTCGAAGTCTATCACTTCTTCTTTTTTATCTTTAATTCCTAAGTCATCTAATCCTCTGGGGTTGGATGACTATAGACCTATTTGCATGGTAGGTGGCATCTATAAAGTTATTTCTAAGTTATTGTCCAGAAGGATTAAAAGGGTCTTGCATTCCATTCTATCTTCTAGTCAAAGTGTCTTTGTTCCGGGTCGTCAATTGCTCGATGGGGTGCTAGTTGCGAATGAATTGGTGGATTATGCTACGAAAGGAGGGGCGGGTTGCCTTCTTTTTAAAGTGAATTTTGAAAAGGCATACGATAAGGTGAGTTGGAATTTTCTTAAATTTATGTTGGAAAGGATGGGATTTGGGGAGCTTTGGATGAGATGGATGGAAGTTTTAATTTTTTCTAGCAAAATGTCGGTTCTTGGTAACGGCAGTCCTGCTAAAGAGTTTGTGGTTGAAAGGGGGCTTCGGCAAGGTGACCCACTATCTCCTTTTCTTTTTGTTATTGTAGCAGAAGGGCTTAAAATTAAGGTTAATAAGCCGGTGGAAAACGGGGATTTTATTGGTTGTAACATTAAAGGTAAATGTTTTGTTGATGTGCTTTAATTTGCGGATGACACTCTTTTGGTAGGAGATGGTAGTTGGAAGCACTTATGAGCTATTAAGGTGGTGTTGAGGGGTTTTGAGATGGTGTCGGGTCTTGACATAAATTACAATAAGAGCAAGCTTATTGGCATAAACATTAACTCTCGTTTCTTGGATGTAGCTACTTACTTTCTTTCTTGCAAAAGGGAGGAAAATGAGTTTTCTTTTCTTGGTATTCGTATTGGTTCTAATCCTAGAAAGATAAAGTTTTGGAGTCCTTTGGTGGATAAAATAAGGAAGCGGTTGAGTACTTGGAAAGGGAGGTGACTTAGTTTTGGAGGAAGAATAACTCTTTTGAAATCGGTGTCAGGTAGTTTACCTATATTAACTTTTTCTTTCTACTTGGCTCCTAAAAAGGTAATTAGGGAGATTAATAAAATTCAAAGCAATTTTCTTTGGGGGGGGGGGGTGGGGTCGGCGGAGAAGAAAAGTGTTCATTGGGTGTGTTGGGATGATGTTTGTGTTCCGATGGATAAAGGTGGGTTAGGTATAAAGAGATTAGAAGAATTTAATTTGTCTCTTCTTTCTAAGTGGAAGTGGAGAATCTTGGAGGATTCAAACTCCATTTGGTATCAGATGCTTAAAGCTCGTTATGGGGATATTATGTTTAGGATGGTTATTGAAGGAGGAAAGCTTGATAATTATAGTTCGAAATCGGTTTGGTGGTTGGATATTTTGTCCTTGGAGCAAAGGATGATCATAGGCGTTTTTGTTAATAATGTTTCTTTCCGTATTAGTGGCGGTTTTTCTACTTCTTTTTGGCACTCTTTTTGGTTGGAGGATAGGATTATAAAGTTGTTATTTCCGTCTTTATTTTCTATTTCTTATTTACAGGATGTTTCCATTGCTTGTATGGGAGCTTGGATCGGTGAGGCGTGGGTGTGGAATGACTTGGGGATCCCTTTGGTCCCGGAGGTTTTGGAGGTGAAGCTATTTTGTTGAGAGAGTTGTTGGATCACCATCGGCCGGTAGTGGAATCTCCATCGTCAGTTTGTCGCTTAAAGGATCGTGTGGGGTGGCGTCCTTTGGCCGATGATTTGTTTACCGTTTCTTCTTGTTATAGAGTTGTGATTAATGGCTTAGTGAAGTTCGGTCCTCCTAATCATTAAGATTTTGTTTCTCCTCTCTTATGGAAGGGTGAAATTCCGCTAAAAGTCAAAGCTTTCGGATGGAGATGTTTCAAGCATAGGATTTCCACAAAGGATTTATTGTTGAATCAAGGTATTTTATCTCCTAATTCTAATCTTGGTTGTGTTTTTTGCAATGATGACATAGAATCTCCCGTTCATCTCTTCTTCTTGTGCCGTAAGACGGATGAGGTTTGGAAGGAAGTGGTTTTTTGGATTGGAATGACCAATTATAAGGAAAGTTTTTGGAGATGGTATTCTTTTTGTAAATCCAAGAAAGTTAGTAAAGGAGAGGTGGGGTGCGTTTGGTTGGCAATTATTTAGAGTTTATGGCTTTTTAGGAATGGTATTATATTTAAGAACTTGGCGTGGAATTCCTGCAATGTGGTGTGGAGTTGTAAAGCCCTCATTTGGAGATGGTCTTTTATTGGGAATATTCCCCATACCAATTGTAACTTTTATGAGTTTGACAAAAACCCTTTGTTTTACTTAAGGTAGGTTTCAATTGGAGGGTAATTTTCTCCCCCGAGGTTTTCGCCTCGTCTTTTGTAATCTTGTTTAGTGGACTTTTGTCCCCATCAATATAACTTGCTTACAAAAAAAAGTTTTAAAAAAGAGTCCGCGACCGCGAAAACGACTGCGACAAAATAATATTAGAAGATGCCGATACTGATACTGTTATTATCGGTTTTTATATTAAAAAATAAATTGTAACAAATTTACACTACGACGACCGTAATCGATGTCGCGATACTTGTACTGATCAAAATCGCTAAAATTTTTACGCGACCGCTACGATTTCTAAAACCCTGATTCTTATAAATATTATTTGATAACATGAAACAAAACACCCTATATATTATCATGTTGTTGTTTATATTATCAGGTATGATATTATGATAATATAAATTTTGGCAAGATATTAAAAACAGGTGATAATTAAATTAATGGCTCCAAAATCTGAATTATTATCAGATTGTCTCCAAGTTGTGTAAGATCGGCCTCTCACGCAGTGGCAGCAACAGTTTAGAATTTGGAAGTTTTTAAGTTAAAAATTTACACAAATTTGAATTGTCAATAATAATTTTGGGTAAGTTTTATTTAGAGAACATAATATTTCAAATGTGTAATTATTGAATAATTGAAGGACGATGTGATAAGTTGTATTCACTAGTGGGAAGCATAAGATAATGTTTACCTTACAAAATCTACCACACTACCCTCCACCATCACGACGTTGAAATCTCTTATACTTTATCTCTGTATATAAGTCCACGTTCTTTTCCATTATCGCAAAAAGCCTGTCAGAAGAAACCCCACAAGTTTGAAATCTCATTTTGTGCCATTCTCCCCACTCACATGTTTTGTTTTAATTCTGATGTTTTAATTCCTTTTTGCACAGAACTTACATAAGTTACATTTATAATATTTTTACAAAAGTTTTAATTACATGCAACAAACATTTTATTAATTTTGGAAAATTCAAAAAGTATTGTGTAACATATTTAAAGACAAAACTACTATTTACTTTTCAAATATTGGTATTTAATTAGGACTAGGAAGGGTAAACTAAATTCTATGATGAGGTTACTCTTACATCACATTGATCTCACTCATTCTTCAACATGTGACAACTCTTTTGTTGTTGCTCTCTCTGACAACAAAGATAAGAGTGCTCTCTTCTCAGTATTCTCTCACACACTAAAAGAGAATCATAAGAACCTTTAACATTGCTTTTATGTGGCATCACATTGAGCTCTTGAAATGCTCTTCTTTTACTTTCTTAAATCTCCACTACCATTAATTGGAGATTGAGTTGACCAAAGTTCAATTTTTCAGCAAAATATAATGGAGGATTTAATGAGAATATTCCATCAAAAAAAGTTCATTTCTTTCCTCTTTCAAACATGTCTTGTTTTTCTCTTATTTCCCATTGTTAGTTCGTCACAAGAACACCGCAAAATTAAAGACAACCACATTAAGGTATCTATCTCATTTCTCTTGCATATTCTTCTTAATCTTCAATCTTATGAGATTTGTCCTATTTTTTTAGTATGTGAAAATGGTCGATATTGTCACTTTAATTAATAATAATTTTTTTATTTAATTTTCTTTCATTTTTTGTGATTGTTTTGATATATGAAGATGAGTCCAAGACTTCAATTTGAAATAACATTACATGGCTTTCTTCTTTGGGCTTCAATGGGATTCTTGATGCCTGTTGGTATACTTGCAATTAGACTATCAAATAGAGAAGAAAACCCAAGGTGGCTTAGAATTTTATTCTATCTTCATACAATTTTGCAGGCAAGTATATCTAATTTCTATATAAATTATTAGTTAGTTCTATTTATAAAAATAATCCTTTTTATACTTAATAAATAACTAACATATGTGTGATAAAAAAAAAAACTAACATATGTAGTATTTATATTGTCCAAAAATATTAATTATTTAATATATTTATTTTTTTGTTGTTGTATAAATAGGAAGGAATAATTTGTAATTAATTTCTATTTATTTGACATTAGATTTAATTATTTAGAGTTTCTAACAGGGTTGATAGTAACTAGAAATTATGTGTTAAATTAGTAATAGAGAAAGTTAGATTGAGTGGAGAATAAGTGACAGTATAAAGTGTCATAGATTAGGATATTCTGTGGTTACTTTTAACCTTTATGTGGTGAAAGTTATGAAAGAAGGTTGCTCTGGCCCCATTTGGATCTGTCAATGTTTTGAAAATAGTTTAATAAAATCATTTGTACCATTGTTAACTTTTTAATGATGGCATGAAATGAAGATAAGATCATTAGATTTGTAAGATTTCCTTATTTTTAGTTAATTTATCATAAAGCTTGTTAGTTACTAATAAGATCATGCAATGGTGATTGCCTCCTTTTTGACATGGACTATAATGGATACTTTGAAAACAAGAAAAAAATTTATTAAAAGATTATTTCCTCCCTTCATTTTTATTTTTATAAGATACACGTCATTTTTGTAGTTCATTAAATTGACAATATTTTTTTTATAAACAACAACTGTGTATTAAAAAATAGAATTATGGATACTCAAACCCAAATACTCAAAGAATGAAATAATAGCAAGCAATAATGCTAAACTATTCTACATAGCATAATATATTACAGAAAGTCGAGAGGGCAATTACTCCACATATTTGATTTATCATTAACTCTATCTAAGATATTGATAATTTTTTAGATTTGTAGATAAACTAGATATTTAGTTTTTTTTTTTTTTTTGAAATCAAGAAATTATATATATAACGAAACGTACAACTTACAACACCGACACCAAAAAAGAAAATTACAAACCGATTGAAACTTAACTTAAGTAAAATAATGGGTTATTGCTAAACTCAAAGAAGTTATAATTGGAATGTGTAATTTTCCCAATGAACGACCACCTCCAAATTAAAGTCCAACTCCAAACGACATCCCTCGAGTTCCACGAGCCTTGATTAAAAACCATATCATTCCTTCGTAACCACAGGCTCCACAAAATGTGCAGCCGGATGCTTTTGATAATGCTGCTGCCATTATTCGCGATTTGGACAGCCTGCGTATCTTGCTGGTCGCGGCTAATATTACCTTTTCTCAAGACAATATTACCATTAAACCTAAAAGTTATTTTGTTGTATCTGGTAAAAAATGGCAAAACGGATTAGAACAAGCATGTTTTGTCCACATATTTTAATAGGTGAAGACAATATTTTAGATTTATACTCTATTTTGTTCATATTATTTTTTGGGGGGTGTACGCATTAACGGGCTAGATAAGAATTTTTTTCCATTTTAACCGTTATAGTACATAACACCACCTCGAGTTTGTCCTGTTATTTGACCTTTCGGACCATCTTCTTTATTATGTTTGTCGCGTTCTATTTTTTGCAAGAGAAATTCAAACGGGATGGATGGTTGATTTTCTATCATTTTGTTTAGGGATTCATGCCTCCGTTAAAGCTGGGTTTATGAAGTATTTGGATCATTTTGAAGAGATTTTGCTATATGAAAACTAGTATTTTTTTTATCTCATTTTTAAGTACAAAATTATGTTGATGGTAGTGTTATTAACCAAAGTGGAGGCCATTAGAAAGAAATAGCATAACATTGAAACTTTAATTCTCATTGATGATATTTTTTTGTTAATGTGATCGATGTATAATTTTGAGTCTGTGTTCAACAGATGGTTGCTGTACTTGTTGCAACAGCAGGAGCAATCATGTCTATAAAAAATTTCAACAACCTCTTCAACAACAATCATCAAAGATTAGGGGTTGCACTTTATGGTATTATATGGCTTCAAGTCCTACTTGGTATCTTTAGACCACAAAGGTAACATTTCAATCCTCTTTTGTTTCGAAAATGCACACTTACATGCTTTTGTTTGTCGGAACAATCACCCGATATATCTTTTACTTATCTCTCGGCCAAAGTTCAGACCATTAGGTTGTCTTTTCTTTGATAATCGGAGAGTTAAAACACAAAAAAATATATAATTGTGTTGGAAGATTTCTTAAAATCGGCGAAAACGGTATTTACAACTTCATTTTATTTTCTTGTTGTTTACAGGGGATCCAAAAGAAGAAGTGTGTGGTTTTTTGCACACTGGATACTTGGAACTGCAGTCACATTCTTGGGTGTTCTGAATGTATATGTTGGTTTAGCAGCTTATCATGAAAAAACATCTAAAGGCATAACAACATGGAACTTACTTTTCACTATTCAGATATCATTGATTGTATTTTGCTACCTTTTTCAAGAAAAATGGTTCTACATACAAAAACAAAGAGTGGTTTTGAGCAATGAAGAAAATGTTTCAAAGGAGATGGTATCGAAGGTTGGAACTTGTTAAGGAACATGAACCAATGCTTTCCTATAGTTGATATGAATTTCTACATGATATATAGAAGTGTTTTGAAACATACTACAGAGTACTAGTGGATGTGAAGTTTGCATTCAAGTGAAATATTTGGTGACTTGGATGTCTTTTTTCTTATGCAGATGCAAATTTAAGACGTAGATTTTTTGATTGTCATGAATTTTTAAAATTGAAAGGTTCAGTTACACAAAAAAAAAAAATTGTGAAATCTGATAATATCAACCAAATTAAAAATAATGGTGTGAGACAACAAAATAGTAATTCTTCCATTTTTTTTTAAGTGTCATTTTAGCATAAAGCTCTTCAACAAAGATAATGGATTGTCAGAGTTATTTTTCCTATTGTACTCTCCTTTATTTTTTCTTTCTAAATAAATTCAATCATATTTTCTCTATTTTTTCAATAACTAATTGAAAAAATAATTAATTTTATGAAAAATATAAAGTGGAGTTATTGAGAAAGTAAGGATGTAATTGACAAGTTATAATATTCAACTATAAAACGACACTTAAATAGAAAAAAACTTCTAAAACGACACTTAAAAATGAACGAAGGGAGTAACAACTAACATAAATTACTTGAAAAAATGAATTATTCTGTCAAAATAATGTAGGCAAATCCACATAAGCAAGAAAGAAGAAGAAAATAAAGTGACGAGTACACAAAAAATTTGTTTATCCAATTTGATCAAATCAACATACTCTTTCGGAGTGAACAATTTTCCAATTTATTAAACATTTCAAGAAAATGTTGCTTTAGAGATGGATTTTTGCCAAGGGTAAAACCCCTAACTAAGAAAATGATGTAGCAAGGGGTTAAACCCCTGACAATGCAAAAAAAAAAAAACTATTTCACAAGGAGTAACACCTCGCAAAAATTAGAATTTTAATTGTTTTGTGAGGGGGTAACCTCTAGTAGTTAGGAAATATGAATTTTTAAATAAGATGTTGTGAGGGGTTACCCATAATTAATGGTGCGTTTAATTTTTCATGGGAAGGGAAATTGTAAGACAGTGAAAACGAATGATTCAGTGTGATGTGACTTAACATGTTGTGCTTTACGAGGGGTAACCCTAGGAAGAATTTGACTATTGTGTATTGCAAGCGGTTACCCATGGGAGGATATTATAGTTTTTTATTTTCCATTGTGAGATATTGGATCAAACTCTAGTATGGTCGAAGGGTAGCTTTCTGGTTCAAAAATTTGATAGGATCATAGCATGCCGTCAAGTTTGTCCTCATGCTATAGTCGATGTCTGCTAGGATTATTAGCATGTTGAATTGTGCCTATTTGTTATGCTCAATTGTTTAAATTAGCTTGTTCCCTAAGTTAGCTTGTGTAATGGGTCTGTGTGTAAAAGCCCATTAGTTAAGTGTGTTAGTTTTTTTATAAATAGCATACTAGTCACTTATCATTGCATAGTGCAAATCCTAATTGAGGGATTCATCCAATCAAAACACCAACCAATTCAAGCTTGGTTTCATGCCTGTTGTTACCCTTTGCTTTTAAGGACGTCTTGGTCTAATAAAAAACACACAACAAACAAAAAAAAAGTGGTTAGCAGAACTATGACACTTTGGTTTCTCCATTGCACATTGGAGGTACGTAGGCATAGGGTTCAGGAAACCCTAGCGAGCACAATAACAAAACGCATTCATGCATTGCATTCCCTTAGCTGGTAGGTTTATCTTCTTTTCATTTACACGCCCGATGAGTTTAGAAACAACAAGAGTGGATCCTGTAGAGTACCACAGACGTGAGGGGTGCTAACACCTTCCCCTCGCGTAAATAAATTCCTTACCCATTTCTTTGATGTGAGACCTTGCTCTTGCTTATTTGAGGTTTCTGGCATTCCCTTTTCCTTAATGAGATAAATATGTTCAGTGGTGACTCTGTTTGTTTATTTTTCGCGGTAGCGACAAGAGGGTTTCGTGGCGTTATGATCATAATCGACAGGTTTATCCTATCCAGTGGTTTTGTATCTCTTCCAGTGGTTTTGCACGACTCCTTTTATTGTAAAGGAGAAGTTGAAATTCTTAAAGGCAAGCTTAATAAGGTGGAACGTTGAAGTTTTCAGTTTGATAGATGTACGAGTGGAGGATGCAGTAAAACAAATAAATGTTTGTGATGATTTGTTTGTGGCAATTTATTGAGAGGGGGGTGCTTTAGGTTTGTTGAATGCAGATGCTGGAGGAATGGCCATATTAGTAAATAGAGATGAAGCTTCTCGTTCTTTTTGGAATAATCTCCAAAGACGCGAGTGCTTATTGAAACAAAAGTCAATAGTAAAGTGGTGAAAGGAAAGGGATCTAAATATAAGGTTTTTTCATAACATGGTGAAAGCAAGATTTAGAAGTAATTATATTCGCAGTGTTGGAACATTTTCGAGTAGGGTAAGTGATGTTAAAAGGGTAAAAAAGGAAGTTAAGCACTTTTTCGACGCCAAGTACTGGGAATCTCCAATTCGTAGATTAAGGTTGGATGGGGTGCCCTTCGTTCAATCATCGCAAACTAAAGCTTCATTGTTGGAGGATCCATTCTCGATGGTACAGATTTGGGAGGTGGCAAGGGAGTTTGACGAGAATAAATGCCCGAGCCTGGATGGGTACAACTTCAATTTCATTCGCAAATGTTGGAATTCTATGTCAGGTGTTATTATAAGTTTTGTTTATGAGTTTTATGAAAGAGCTAACCTTCCAAAAGCTGGCCTCTTTTATTGCACTGCTCTTGAAAGTTCATAATCCCCAGTTGTTATCTGAGTATAGATCCATTAGTTTAGTGGGGAGTCTATACAAAATAATTACAAAGTTATTAGCTAACAGATTGAGAAAGGTGGTTGGTAAGTTGGTTCCAAAACTCAAACGATGTTTATTCCCGGAAGGCAGATACAAGATGGTATTATTTTTATGAATGAATTGTTAGATTTTGCAAAGAGGAAAAGAAATAAGTGCTTATTGTTGAAGGTATATTTCGAGAAAGTGTATGATAATGTAAATTGGGATTTTCTGTTGAATATTCTAAGCAGGTCCAAATTTGGGGGAAGGTGGATTAAGTGGATAAAAGCATGCATATGCTCGACTTTGTTATCTGTCATGGTTGACGGAAGTCCAACTTCAGATTTCAGGATGAAAAAAGGATTACGGCAGAGTGATCCGTTAACACTATTCTTGTCACATTGGTTACAGAGGGGTTATCATTGTTGGTTTCTCGGGCTTTTCAAGGAGGGGAGTTGAAGGGATTTTCTATGAATACAGGGATGGATTTTTAGTTACTACAATTTGCGGACGGTGCCATTTTAATTTGTGAGCCTTCATGGAACAATCTCTAGTGTATAAATGCCCTCCTCGGGGGTTTTAAACTTATTTCTGGCTTAAATGTTAATCTTTGTAAAAGCAGCTTGTTGAGTGTTAATGAGGAAGAATCCTTTAGGCAGGAGGCTGCAATTTTTCTGTGTTGTGAAACTGGTTCAGTCCCATTCAACTTTATGGGAATTCAGGTCAAGGCTAATCATAAAAGGCAGAATGTTTGGAAGATAATAATAAAAAATATGAAAAATAGGCTTTCAACGTGGAAAGGGAGGTTCTTGTCAATTAGGGGAAGAATCACTTTGATCAACTCGATTCTTAACTCAATTCCGATATATTATCTGTCTTTCTTCAAGATTCCTAAGATAGTATTGAAGAAGCTCACTAGAATTCAAAGATAATTCCGTTGCAATGGTGGAATGGACAAGAGGGGGATTTAGTGGGTAAATTGGAATGAAGTTTATGGAGCAAAGGAGGTTTGGGGTTTACGCATTCGATATCTGAAAGCTTTCAATAACTCACTACTAAGTAAATAGAGGTGGACATTTCTGGTTGATAAAGAGGCGTTATGGAGACCGGTATTAGAGTTCAGGTATGGGTGTTTAGAAGTTGCAGATCCTGGTGGTGTATTAAAAGAATCAGTAAATATGTCCTCATTATGGTGGCGGGATATTGTGTGCTTTAAATCCAAATGAGTGAGTGAGGATAGGTTCCTTCGTGGCGTTGTGTGTAGTTTAAAAGCGGGTCAATCAATAAGGTTTTGGCATAACAATCATGACGCAACAGTACAAGAAATGGGAAGCTTTAGAGGTAGTATTTGGGTTTGGAGTTTGGGTCTAGCACAGATGAGGAATTCAACGATGGTAGTAGGACAATTTCAAGTTATTGAAGATATTTTGGGAGGGATCGTCCCGATTAGGGGCATCGCAGTCATCAACAAATGGTTCAAATGCGTGGATGGTTTATATACGGTTAGTTCAGGATACGTGAAGTATAACATGAGAAGGAATTTCCTTCCACAAAGCGAGGAAAATTTGGATGCTATGGATGTCTTATGGAGATCTAGGGTCCCATAAAAAATATAGGTTTTTGGATGGAGGTGTATAAAGAATCGTTTAGCAACCAAGGAGAAATTAGCCAAAAGTTAAATCTTAATCGAGGACAGTGATACGGTATGCGTTTTTTTCTGTTACATGTTGAGTCGTTGGATCATTTGTTGGTGCAATGTATATTTTCAAGGTTGGTTTGGCAAGAGATGGCAAATTGGTTGAGAGTGGTTTAGGATAATGTTGTTGGGGTGGTGGAACATTTACTCTCTTTTTGTGGTGTGTTGGGAGGGTGGTTAGAGCGAGAAAGAGGATGCTAATATGGCTGGATACAAGGTGGGAAGTATGGATTATGAGAAATAACATCCAATTCAACTCATGTGTTTTTCAAGTAGGTGTGGTAGTGCATAGGGCAATATTGGTTTCGTCGTTGTGGAATGTGATAGGAATACGCGCTAATGCCACTTGAAATTTTAGTTATAGAGCCATTGGCCGGTTAATTTCTTAAATATTTGATGTTGTATTAATATTGGGCAAGTACCCCTTGTACTCTTTTGATTAATGAAATTTCATTGTCTATAAAAAAAATGATTCTTCGACAATCGTTTCTTACATAATTTATTTTGATTAGAGTAACATATTCATGTTACCATCAGTGACATTTATGAATGTACTCAAACTATAATACTAACTATAAAATATATCTAACGAGGCTCTGATACCAATTGATATATTTAATTAAATCAATTAGATACAAATTATAGCTTATCATATATCAAAGAATACTCAATATAATAAGAATGGAGTACCTTGTAGGAATTGGAGAGACTGCCAGTTTAGACAAGTGGGTATGAGAGGATTACTACTTCATTGTCGTCTAATGGAGTAACGCTTAAATAGCTAAACGATTGAGGATAGAGACGTCTCATTGAATTTAACTGAATGATTCAATCCATCACGTTCTATTCATAGACAAAACTCAATCAAATGGTTCATCAAGAATTAATGTCTTATAATAATGATCATAACATGATGTATTAATAATTATTATTTCAAATTCATATTTCATTAATTAAATAACTAATCTAACATGAACAAGTTTTCAAATGATTGAGTTCTTTTTCTACATAGATCATCATTGTGCCACAAACGTTCAAAAATTGATCCTTATCTCAAAAGCCTAAAAAAAAATATTGGGTTGAGATTAAAAAAAGTTTGATGAAGACAGAATGGCAGCTATTTTGGCTTCATCTTATAATTTTTTTATTAGGTAACATAATTCAACAAACAAGTATTAGGAATACTCAAATATGAATACAAAGCTACGCACCCTAAAGAGACAATCAAGAGGAGAGGATTCTTGTATATTAATGTAAAAAAACACTCAAATTTTTTATTATTACTGTATTTTAACTATAGAGTCAAATTAGAGACTTTTTGTTAAATTGAAAAAAAAAGCATATTCAGGTTGGATATCACTGGCAATAAAGAAAAGCATATATGAATGACTTGAAGAGAAAACTTATAGTGTGTGTGCATGAGACACAATTGTCTTCATTGGCAAATTAAAAGGAAGAAAAACAAAAGTTTGTAAAAAGAAAAGGGACATTGAAAACGAAATATATACTAAATTGAGCATGATTAAAGGCAGAGTAAGAAGTTTCTAATCAACGACCATTTTGGTGCCAAAAATTATTAGTATCATGACTTAAATTGAATGTAAGTTTCATTAAGAAAGCCTTTCACATCCTATAATCACCTTATTTTCAATTCTTAACTAATAAAGACAATAAATGATATAATCTACTTTTTTTAAGAAAAGTAATTGTTAAATCATGATTACATGTCAAAATCAGTTTTATCTCTTGCTACCCTCAAACCAAACATACTAAATAATAATCAGCTTATATATATATATATATATATATATATATATATATATATATATATATATATATATATATATATATATATATATATATATATATATATATATATATATATATATATATATATATATATATATATATATATATATATATGTATGTATGTAAGAGAAATTGGTTATTTTTGTCAAGGGGAATGATTCTTAGTGGGGAATGTTGTTGTGAACCACATGTGATATTTCAACAACCCCTTTTATTGATTGATTTATGAATTTTATCATTTTTCGTTTTGATTCAGATTTCAATTTCAACAACCTGATCAAATTAATGGTAAGAGTAAAAGATTATGAAAAATTCATTTGTTGAACGCATGCATGCAGACAACTTAATTAAAATCTAGAATTTTTAACTATATCTTTTGAATCTCTCACCCACTTCAGAATTGACAAAATTGTCCCTCTATTTTCGTAGATGTATCTTTGAAAGTATATATTTTTTTTAAAAAAAATAGTTTTTTTCATAGATCCATGTACGGAAGCGTTAAAACATAGTTAATAGAAAAAATCTCAAATTAATTTTTCAAATAATTGAAAAAATCCCAAATTAATTGGGAAAATTCCAAGTTAATTAAGTTCATGAAATCTTCCGTAGTTACATGAAAGGGTTTGAAAATAGAGTATTCCGTAAATGTACCAACGGAACATTCTGTTATATTTTCAAATCAACTACATTTCACTCCTAAATTCCAATTTTTGTAACAAAAATGGAACATCAAATTATAGTAAATCAAAGTAATTGGAAAACCCCAATTTTACTATTTTGATTTACTATAATTTGATGTTCCATTTTTGTTAAAAAATTAAGTTTTTGAGTGAAATGTAATTGATTTAAAATATAACAGAATATTTTATAGGTACATGAACACTATTTTTCAATCTCTTCCGTATATATAGCCACGAAAGATTTTCATGGATTTGAGATTTTCCTATTTAATTGGGAAAATTCTAAGTTTTACTTTGTTTTAACGCTTCTGGAGATGTATTTATGGAAAAATCTAAATTTTTAAAAAATATGCTTTTGGATATACATCTATAAAGCATGAGATATAATTGAAATTGCGTCAGATGACTAAGAGATTTAGTAGGTGCATTGAGAAATCCTCTTAAGATCTGTGTAATAGGTTAACCATAGTTTTTTTTTTACGATAGGTTAAACATATTGTTGATCCTATGGTTTCTATAAAATTACTATTTTTCAAATTTAATGTCTCCTAAATTTTAGTTAATATTTTAAGTTTTCATAATATTGTAGTTTGTAAGAATTCTCTACGTTAAATAATTATTTTATAAAATATAAAATAATTAATCTTTTAATAATGTTTTTTCAAAGCAAACCTCAAAAAATTAGATAAAAGGAGAAATACAACATACAAGGGGGAAAGCTACAAAAGACCAATTTTACAGTCAAGAGAAATTACTAAAATAAACTGATATTATGGGATGCAAAATTCATGCCACAAACAGATAAATCATGCAACAAATTATAATTTAGTGATGTGAGTGTTCACGCAGCAGGAGTATTTGTGGCAACTCAATTGCCGCATGAAAAACACACTTTAAATTTTTCACGTGAATTTTACGTCCCAATTTCTGTCGTGGAAAACATGCCACTAAGATGAAAACATGTCATTGGTTTGTCACATGATTTTCATTTCGCAATTTATTTTTTAATAAAATGATTTAAATAATTAATAATTAATAAAAATATTGAAAATTAGTACATAATAAAAATATTTTTAAATAATAATTATAAATATGAATTTTTTATATCAAATTTTAATTAAAAATGTTTAATAATAAACAAAAATTAATATTTAAAAGTAAAATAACAAATAAAAAATTATCATCGTCATCAAAATCGTCATCTTTATTCTCCTCATTTTATGTTCCTTGGCCACCAACTGTTCCATTTCCATCAAACTCTGGATTTCCACCCATGAACAATATGTTTGGTTCTTTTGTGAGAGCATTTGTCGTATTTGCTCTTAAATCTCAAATTGTCTCTTCTTTATTGCCTCTAATTCGACCTTTAGCGCTGTATCGCGTCTCGCCTCAGTTAGTGTCACTAGTCTCACTATTTCTATCATTTTAGGTATCAATTGTGGTGGTCGTGACGTTCTATCCCCATCTACAACTCTGTCAAATAAACTTCTATCCCTTTTTCTGTAGTTACCGGTCAAAGGTCCAACACAAAAAACACCCATTACACTACTATAAAATGCGTAAACAACAATCCCATGGTGACTACGGCTCTTCACTATACTGTGGTGACATTTCTAAAATAAGGTACTACCATATTATTTTTGTTTTTTTATTAAAACTTAATTCTATATAACAACGGTTGAGTAGCCAACTGTGGTAAAACCTCAGCGTCATCATATATATTATTTCTTTAATGTTAAGGCGCGTCTTTTCTTTTTTATTTATTTTTATATAATTTTTTTTACGGGATATGACTATGGTTGGTACGGTCCACCTTTGTGATATATTTATAATAAATAAATACTTATCAATACGGTTGGTAGATAAATATTGTAAAATAATATACCCATATATAAGCGAATGAACTATCATTTATTGACAGCAACACCGTTTCCTTCATAGTGAAACCCTAGCATCCATTTTTTCTGTTCTTCTTCTTCGCCAGAATTCGTGAATCTTGTGCTTCATACATTAAGGTATTCTTCTTCTTCTAACATATTATTGTTAGATAGTTCCCCATTATCTCAATTGTTGCATCTTATTTTTGTTGATTAATTGATCTCATTTTTTCAGATTCGTCTTCGCTACCTCAACAAAGACCATACTTTGGCTACGGTACATATTGTTTGTGTAGCTATGGAAAAAAGTACAAGAATAATGAAGCTATGATGGAAACTTTATCCACCTTGTATTTCTTTTTCATAGCTTCCCAAACAAGATATTTTTCATACTCTATTGACAAATAAGTCTGCGTTTTCACATGTTGATAACTTTCATGGTTATTGTTTCACTCAATAAGAACAACACATTCTAGTTTGAGATACAATGAGAAGAAATATAAGAAGTATGAAGCTGTTGTGTAAGCTTCTTCCTCCTAATATTTCTTCTTCATTGCTTAACAGACTAGTTGAACTTCATAATTGATTCCCGTTCCACGATTAGTTTCAATAAAATGTGCGTCTTGAAAATTTATAATATATTTTTTCTTTGCTCACAAATTTATAATATCTGGTTTTGTCGAATGATGTTGTTTAAGTTTATTATAAGGTTAAATAAGTTTTTAGTCCCAATAAATAATATGAATTTCTATTTTAGTCCCTTTAAGTTTTTCCTTCAAACAATGATCCTCCTATATTTTTCCGCCCTAAATTTGGTCTCTCTCCGTTAGTTTTCACTAACGGAGACTTACATGGCACGCCACGTGGAGAATAGCTTGGTAAATATATTAAAATGATTGATATTGCGGGGGTGGTAAACCTCCTCTAAGTAAACCCATAAAAAAGAAGAAACATATTAGTTGTGAACTTTTGTCGAACATTTTGCGAGTAAGGTGCAAATTGAACAACGTCATCTTCTTTTTGCTGCATCTCTTTAGTTTCTTTAATCTAATCCCTTCATAATTAAATAAAGATACAAAACTTGTGGATATTAGAAAAAATAGCATTGCTAGCAATTCATTTTTGGATGAACACGTACCATATTTTGTTCAGTTTAGAGAGAAAATGGCGGGGCATATACACACAAGCGGAAAAGATGCAAGGGACACCGCCTAATTTTCTACCGCTAAACATTGTTATATGGAGGAGATCATATATTAGAGGCGAGTCTTGTTTCTTTTAGATTCACGCTTTTTCTATTGTTTTGAATTCTAACAATATCCTTTAAATTCATCTCTTTAGTATCAATACTGCTATATCAGCTTTCCAAAATACAAAAAAGACACATGAAGCTATTAGTGAGATCGTAGTCAAACATATTTTGAAAGCAACATCACTTATTAGGTGTGAGGCAAATTTATTGAAAATAACTGTCTCTATGATGGTTATTGATTCTTCTCATTGATAGCATGTAGTTGAAGTTAGTTTTGTTGTTGATGTTATTCTGTGGTTGTAAACCTTATCGTCCTTATTAGAACAACAAGGATATTGTTGCAAAAATAGTATATGCCAGTATTGCTGGTGATATTGTTCTTGCTGCTACATATGCACATGAGCTGCCACATTATGGTCTTGAAGTTGGTTTTACCAATTATGCTGCAGGTATATTTTTGAGAATTATGTTCTGCCCTTTTCATATGATATTGTGTCTATCTTTTTCAAACAATGTATTACCCTTTAATAAATGTTAATTTGAACATATGTTAATCTGTGAGCAACTATTGCACTGGACTCATGTTGGCCTGTCGTGTTCTCAAAACACTTTAGATGGATAAAGAGTATGAGGGAAATGTAGAGGTGGTGAATTTTGATCTCTGTCTCATCTTGATATTGTTATTTGTAATCTAACTAGTTTAATCACTTAACAGGCTACTGGAGAGGAATATTTTATGGAGCCTGCTAATTCCAGGAGGTTGTTCCGTGCTCTCCTTGATGTTGGTCTTTTAAAGACCACAACTGGAAACCGTGTCTTTAGTGCCCTGAAGGTACACAAACATCATATTACAATACATATTGTTATTAATATTTCCATTTTTGTAGATGTATGAGTTAAACAATTGTTATGATTTACAGGGAGCACTAGATGGGGGTTTGGATATTCTTCATAGTGACAAAAGGTTTGTGGGTTTTGATAAGGAAAAGAAGCAGCTTGATGCAGAGATTCACCGCAAATATATCTTTGGTTGACACATTGCATCTTATACAAGAAGGTTCTTTTTAATATTAGAGGTACCCTGAGAAATACCAGACTCATTTCGGTGAGTATATTGAGAAATTTTTATGTTCAGATTATCTGAGAGAAGATGACATTGTTCAGTTTGCACCTTGCTCGCAAAGTGTTCGATAAAAGTTCACAACCAATATGTTTCTTCTATTTTCTGGGTTTGTTTAGAGGATGTTTAAAACCCCCGCAATCTCAATCATTTTCAATTTTTTTTGCCAAGCTATCCTCCACGTAGCGTGCCAAGTTAGCCTCTGTTAGTGAAAACTAACGGGAGAGACCAAATTTAAGGACGGAAAATTTTGGTAGGATCATTGTTTGAAGGAAAATTTTAGAGGGACTTAAACCAAAATTGATTATATTTATAAGGACGCCAAACATATTTAACCCTTTATCATATATATTATATGTAGAATGCTTGTTTTCCATACACCTCACGTAAAATACATTCATTTAAATTGACATAGATACTATAATCTGAAAATTAAATTGTATTTGAAAACCAACTTAAACAAACCATTGTTTTTGCATTGCATGTGTCCCATCGTGCATTTGATGTTTTTTTACATATAGATTATGGTATAATGGTATGGCTCCCAGATGCATTATTGTCTTCGATTATAGTTAAGTTTCATTAAATACAAGAAATTTTACTATAATCGAAGACAACAATGTATCTAAGGCTCCATAAATTATTGTAACTATGATCAAAGGTAATTTATGATTTACATAATTTATGTTGATGGGTTTCGAACCTAGTACCTGTGTGTAAGTATCACAACGACTTATAAGTATAACCATTGTGATAAGTGGCGTCCGTCCTACCTTTTAATAACGGTTTTTGGACCGTGATAGAAATAACAAACTTACAACCACACCCTACTTAATAATGGTACGACCCACGTGATTGTACCCTTTTTCCAACCGTTGTGAAAGGGGTTTTCCGTAGTAGTGCTAGGTCCCTTCCTGGCAGTTACTAAACTCCCCGTAAAAAGATCCACACATGAATCAAGGGGATCTGAACATATCAGAGTATAAAAATTATGTGAGCAATGTCTGATAGTCTTGCTACACATTCAAGTAAAAATTATATTAAATATAGTTTAAATAATTTAGTTATATACAAGAATTAAATTATATAAAATAATGAAATATAGCCATGTGATATTCACGCCAAAAACAACAATATCTTGTTACTATCCACATATTAGTTATGTGGCATCTCAGCTGCCATGTTAAAATCACGCCACAAATTTTCCATTAAATTAAATCTAGTTTAAACAATTTAGTTATATGCAAGAATTAAATTAAATAAAATAATGAAATATAAACAACTTACCATAGCTTTTCTGGAACGTTCGTCAACAAAATACTCTGATTTCAATGAGTATATTAAGCATATGTTTGTGTAGTGAACTGAATGCAATTGGAAGCAATCGTTCCATTAAAACATGGCAATCATGACTTTTAATTCCATACAACTTCCCAATGTTGGCGTCGGCGTACCATGTCAAGTTTGAAGCATAACCATTAAACATTCTCAATTCATTTAATCATCGACAAAGCACTTCAGCTTCTATGAAAGTTAGATTGTAAACAACCTTGAGTTTTAATAATTTTCTATTCGGTTGAGACTTCAATCCCACCTCTTTTCGATTACAGCAAATTACCATGTCTTTTCTAGCCTTCTCATTATCTTTTGTTTTTCCTTGAACACCCATTATTATGTTCAATACATTATCAAAAAAATTCTTCTCAATATGCATAACATCAAGATTATGTCGCAACAAATTAGCTTTCCAATATGGGAGGTTGAAAAATATACTTCTTTTTGTCCAATTGTGAGTGACCCAATATCCCTGAATTATATTGTTACAGAATATATCGTAAGTCCATTCTGCAATCCACAACCTCTTCAAATAATCAATTAATAGTTGTAAATACACACAAATTTCAGCTATTGGACTCGACGGTCCAAGAATGATGCAAGTCAAAAACATGTATGTTTTTGTCATGCACGTCTCAAGAGGAAGGTTGTAAGGGGTTATAATAATTGGCCAACAAGAAAATCCACTTCCTGATGCTTTGATATATGGAGTAAAACCCTTTCTAGGTTATGCAGTAAAATCAGGATGTATCAGATAAAAGGTCTTCCATGCCTCACCATTAGAAGAATGTTGTCTGAACTTGTATTGTTTGTGTGATGCTTTTGTCATTTGACTTGAACTATGCATTGAAGCAAACATTCTTATTCTTTTTTTAAAAAATAAATTATATTATCTACTTTTAATTTTTTTTATAATAATGTGTTTAAAAAAATGTATTTATTAAATAATATTGTATTAAAAATTATTCTGTTTTATAATCTATTTTTACTACTGTTTTTTTAAAAAAATATTTATTAAAAACATTGAATACAAAAATAATACTATTTTTTATGCAATATATCTAATTTTTTATACTGATTTTTAAAATAAGACTTATTAAAAAAAATTGAAAACCATTTCTAATACAAAGTTATATATGTTTTATACTGTTTTACACAACTTTATCATTTTTTGAAATAATATAATATTTTTATACCGCTTTTATTAAAAAAAAATCAATTTTTGAATTAATATAATTTTTTTATTATATTCTTATGCTGTTTTTGAAATAATATAAATACTATTTGTTAAAATAATTTCTAAAATAATATACCCTAATGTAATATTTTTTATTAAACTCTATCTTTACTAATCTCAATCAACAAATAGCAACAAATATCAGTAATGTCACTACAAACATCAACAACAAATATCAAATAATAATATTTTTACTAAACACAATATTTTATAAATAATATAATATCAGTACAAACATCAACAAATATCACTACAATTTTTAAAACAATGGAGAAGAAAGTGTACCTCGAGTGAACAAAAATTACTGCACACTTTAACTTTGGATCTCCTTGCAAAATTTGATACTTTTAGATGATAAAATTGGTATGTAAAAATAGAAAATGATAATAAAAAGGTATCAATAAAAATCTAATATACACAGAAAATTAAAAATTTAACTGAAAAGAAATACAAAACGAAATTAAAAATAACCTTTTGAAAATTGAAGGTTTGAGAGGAATAAAAAATATAGGAAAAATATTTGATTTAAGAATGAAGGTTCAGAGAGGAGGAAGAAAATGGGGAAGATGCTAAATATATAATGAAGAAGCTGTGTGGAAAATATGAGGACGCTGCATATTTATGGGTGTTCGTCTGTGAGGGGGCTCCCCACAAGTGCCAAACAGTCACATTTTTCTTAGGATAGCCCCTCGCAAAATGCATTGATGTTCCCAACAACCACAGTTAAAGCACTGACATGCGAAGTGGTGACAAGACATGTCTTTCAGGACAATTTGTGAGGGGTGTCCCCAAACTAGATGAGCAATCACATTTTGCATGGGGTAGCCCCTTGCAAAATGCACACCCCTGACATGCTTTATGCATTGACGTGACAAATGGTAGAAGAATATATCTGGCTACGAGATTACCCTCGAAAATGCATACATTATTGGCACCATTTTGAATGTGTGTTGGGTTACCCCTCGCAATACGCAAATTCAAAATTTGAAAAATCGCTCCTTAACATTTGCGAGGGGCCTTCCTAAAAAATGTTTTTTTTTTATTTTTTTTTATACTACCTCCGTTCCTTTATATAAGAGGCAATTCACTTTTTTAGGTTCATTGAATAATCAATATATCTGGTTTGTATATTGACTAGATACATTAATTATTCAATGAATCTAGAAAAGTGAATTGTTTCTTATATAAAGGAACGGAGGTATTATTTTCTACTTAGCGAGGAATTTATTCACAGGCATATTTTTAGTGAGGGGTGTTTCACCTAACAAATTCTCCTAGCTAAACAAAAGTTTTTTTAGGCTTTGTTTGTGAGTTTGGAGGGGAAAGGAGAGGAGAGCTTTGAAAAATAGGAAGGATTAGGTGAAAATAATATGAAGGTTTTGGTTGGGAGGATTTTGGAGGGTTAACTTTTATTCATAACACCAAAAATTCCCTAATTTGGGAGAACTTGAAATTTATATTGAATGATGATTTTGGAGTGTTTTTGTAACACCCGTAATGAGAATAATTATCTAATTTAGTTAGTTTTGAATATTTGTCGTAAATTATTGCATTTTGAGTTGTCGAGACAGGTATTTTAACTGAGTAGTCGATCGAGTTCTAATAGTATTGTTTAGCATTTTAGTATTAAAAATATTAATAATATCATTATTAGTGTTTAGGAGATATACTGCTAAATTAAATGAATTATTTAATTTAAGCATAGAATAATGTTAGGGGGTATGTATGATTGTTTATTGGCTAAGAGGATGTGTGATGTACGAATATAATATTAGGCCATTTCAAAATTATGAAACAAAAGTGGAAGTTGTGGTATAACACTTAGGCTTTGGTAAAATAGAAAATAGAAAATAAAAGCATAGCAGAAGAGGATTTTCAGGAGAGAAGCAGAAAAGGCACGTAGAGCAATTGGGTGATTTCAATCGAAAACCAATTTAGAGCAACCTTTGATCCAAGATAAATGGTGGGTTCTAGCACTATAATTAGGGATATGATAAATCTTATGTGGGGTTTGGTTAAAAATTTTATCTCGGTGTTGGTATGTTTTTGGTGTTTTTGCTGTTATGTGATTGTTTCTGAAAATAATCATGTGACGAACTATGTTTCTGTGATGAGTGTAAATGACTGTGTTGAATCCATGATTTTGAAATTGTTGTGCTTTGGTTAACTAGGACGATGAATGTGTGAATGATGATGTTTTTTGCATTGTTGATTTGCTGGGAAATATGAAGTGATTCTAAAAAAATAAATTGAATTGAAAACGAAGGAATAGGATTATGGAAGAACAAAGGCAGAAGAGAAAATTTTGTGTGGTGGGGCCCACATTATTTAGAGGCGGGCGCCTCATATAGTGGGATGGGGGCCCCACCAAAATAAATAAGGGATGGGTGCATGAAGGGGTTAGGACAAGTTCCCCTATTAGCCAAGGTGGGTGCCCTAAAACGTTATGGGTAGGACGAGGTCCTTAGTGTTAAGGGGCGGGGTCATAAAAACTTCCACCAATAATAATCCTCCTAAGTGCTCTGTAGGGACATGTTTAGTATAATTTTTTGTTTATCCTAATTAAATTAGCTAACTAAATCAATAGCAACAACAACACAAAAATATTTAGCAGAATGTTTAACATAATTGAAGAAGTTTGGATTTTAGAAAAGATGTCCATAACAGGGTTATCGTGAATAATAATAGGTTGCAGAGTTGAGGATTGCATACTAGTACAGGAATTAAATAATAGATTAGAAATAATGATACCAGTAGTGGAAAATGTATCTATGCTGAAGGCATTTACGCCATTGTGATTTGAGTCGGAAAATGTAATATCCCATATGATGTTTGAAATATTTATACTCTGATTGTCGTTATATTTACGGGGTAAAAATGGGGTGTTACAATTTTGGATGACTTACATAAATTTTTCAAATATCTTTTAAGGTGTTTATAGTATTCTAAAAATTAAAAATATATTAATGATATACATTGTTTTATCAATTTATACAAAATCATTTTTTTAAAGAATATCAAATATTTTTCTATATTTTTTTAAAAATTCGTTTTTGAAAGTTTTCTCCTCCTCTCCCTTCTAATCTCTCAAACAAAGCCTTAGTGTACATTGGAATATGTTTTATAAATTATATATATATATATATATATATATATATATATATATATATATATATATATATATATATATATATATATATATATATATTTTATATATATATTAGTTTTTAGGTCATTAATGTTAAAAAACTTAAAACAAAAATATTTAACATATTCAAAGAATCAATTTGATAATGATTAAAATAAAATACAAAAAATAAAAATTATTAGACTTCTTTTACTGATAGAGTGATCTCAACCATCCAATCTATTAGAATTATTTTATATTTTTATTGTATTTTAAATTTTTACCATTCGTTTTTAGTCTGAACCACCAGTATTGTCACAAATTCCAAATATCAAATCTAAATCTAAAAACAAAATAAACTTGAGTCCTCTCTTGTCTCTTTCACAATAAAAATACGACTTGGAATGTTGTCTCGAATGGCCATGGGTGTTTTTAGTACAACAAAATTTTCACATGATCTGTTTGTGCTTAAGCATTCATCGTTCTCTCACTGCAACACTATATAGTGCTTTAAAATTCTTAGATAGAGGTAAAAAAATTGTGCTCTCAAAGAATAGGCAACAACCGCTTCTTGTATGGCTGGAAATCCGAAGCCTAAAATTTTAGGCTTCAGTTTTTATAGTTTAAGCTGCGGTTTTCTGCGGTTGTGAAAAATGTTGTAGCGTGTATAAGGTTGCACAAACAATTTATTTGAGTAATAATATAAGTTCAAAAAGGTAATAAATGGACTAAAATAATTGATTAGGTTGTTTTAAAGGAAAACGAATAGTAACAACTATTAGATCATGACATGCAAAACATAGGTGTAGACTTCTCTATTACTCTAAAAGGACAATTTTGCAAATCAATATTACCATCACGTAGCAAATAGCATCCAATTGATATATAACATAAGGTGTGTTAATTCATAAAAAGTGGACCACAAAAATATATATGTTTTCAGTTCACGAAAGCATTCTTGGATTCATTTATAAAGTAAGTTGTATTCATGCATTTGTTTTCTCAATTGGACCCCATACCAAAAGTTCTACTGGGTGGTGGTATTCAATAATTCATATATTTCTAAATCAAGCACGAAATAAATCTCAAATAAATTATTCTAATAAAAATAACGGAGAGATTGAGAATTTTTTTAAAATAAAGAATGTAAAAATTGGTGTACGTATGTGGCTAGAAACCACACACTATAATAGTTGCACATGCACAAATAGTACTTAAACACCAATATGCCATTTGATGGTTGTCCTTGTTGGACAGCAATACAAAATGTTTCTATTTCACAAAAACTACTTTACTCTGTTTTAGCTATTGTATTAGGTTCAATAATACAAAATAGAGATTCAACAATATATTTAAGCTATTGTATTAGGTTCAATAATACAAAATAGAGATACAACAATAAATTTAAGGGATAATAGACATTTACTCCCTGTTATATAGGCGAGATTCGGGTTATTCCCTATTCTTTTTTTTTTGATTACTCCCCTGTATTTTTAGGGTACCCCCTAAGCGTGTAAAAAACAGTGGAAAACCAGGGGATAAATCAAAAAGACAAGATTACAGGGGTCCTAGGGAGGTAAATTATAGAACTTTTCATATTTTAAGAAGGTAATTAAAAAAAATTAATAGGGAGTAACCCGAATCTCGCCTATATGACAGGAGATAAATGTCTATCATCCCTAAATTTAAAAGATCGAGATATAATATAATAATGCATTTTATTCGGGGTAATTATAGAAAAAATAGAATGTAAAAAAAATTTTAAATTAAGAAAAAATCTTGATACATTGACATAATAAGTATGAACCTTTTTTGTGGGATGATAATTATATACAAAAATACTCACGCGGTTGACAACTTTCTCTAGAGCATTATTCATGATTACAAACAAATTTCATGCACACTGCATCATGGACTTGGTGTGGACAAATTTCATGCATCCTTTCTATAATCTTTTTGGATTTTGTATGTAATTGAAGCAAGTGTTGACGTGTCTATGCTTGAAATCGCACATTAAAGAGATAAAATTGTTCGATAAAATTTTTAAATTATCATTTTTTTTTTAATTATTAGAGTAGTGTTTTAGGTAGGATTCTCGTAAATTTAAATTATAATTAATATATTCGTTGAAAGTTGGATTCTTGGAAAGACTATCTACAACCTTTTAGCTTAACATGGTAGATCCAAGGTTATTTACTGTGCAAAGTCAGAGTACGATACACATCTATTTCTTTATAAGTTGAGTTGAGTTTATTTATGGTTAGACAATGAGGTTGTATTTTGGAGATTGACATATTATGCCAGTCACTAAATTGCAATAGGATGTTCTGTTAAGACTGCCTCTTTTTTGCTTTTGTATTACACTCACTCATTCATCAGGTTAGAGAAAATCGTAAGCTTTTTCTATATGTCGGGTATCATGATGACGAGAATACTATAAGAGATTCGTAAGAGGTGGCTAAAGCCTTTGCACCATTCAGGGGACACATCTAAGTTTAGGTCTCGAATCAACTATTCATAAAGCATTTTATTATTTTCAAATTAGCGCATCATACCTTTCCGTTTATAAATAAAATCGAGGGATAAGATATATTGTTTTTTTAAAAACTAGTTACATTGTTTGCACAAAATATTAATAAATTAATTTGTTTACAAACTATATTGTTCACCTAGAATATTACATTGCTTACACATAATATATTAAAAAAATTATTTCCCTAAAGATCTGATTTTGTATGTTGGGTGTCAATTATTCTTTATGGCTTTTGTATGCATTTGTTTCTATTATAAAACAAAAAAGGGTTAGATAAATCAATGATTTTCTACTCAACTAAATATTTAAGATCACAAACTTTAAACCCAACATAATTTTCTGATCTTGCAATCCATCATAGAGAACTTTTCATGACAAATGCCCTTGCAAACCCTAAAGTGGTGGACGTAGATAGTTTCAAGCGCTTCATGATGTTTCATTATCAATTTTTTATATTTAGTATGCTTTTATAATGGAAGTTTTATATGATTCACGCGGATCATTAACGGTAGTATCTTGAACGTTGATACTCATGAAGTGGACGACGAAGATTTGTTTAAGGATGGTGACGCTATCCTCAATAATTACGCCAAACTATCTCCTCAATTTTGACTAAAACCGAGTAGAAAATCGGGGTGAATAAGCTTTTTTAAACATTACATTGTTTACACAAAATATTAAAATACATTAATTACAGCAATTCTGATTCATTACCGTCGCTGTTATTCTTGGAGAACAACAAATCTATATTTTGTTGCATATCTTATATGCATCCAACTTCTAATAAGTTATTGAAGGTTGATCTCTCTTCTTTGTTTAACTTGAAGTAAATATATTTTTTCTCTGCACTTGCAATCCATCATAGAGAATTTTTCCAACCTTTTTTAACTTGAATCAAAGATTTCATTATCTTGAGCAAATGCATTCACAAGAAAGAGAATAAAATATATAGTGGTGGACGTAATAGTTTGTTGTGGATTGATGTGTTGGCAATATCCTGAGCGTGATTCCTTTATGAATGTAGGATAAAGATTTGTTGTTGTAGCTGTGTAACGAGACCCCTCAGTTTTTTTTAAAAACCGAGGGGATAAGTATTTTATTTTTGAATAAAAAATAAAATAAAATAAGGAAACCCCTCGGATTTAGTAAAAAACTGAAGTAATAAGTTTCAAGAAAAAAAGGTGAATGATAAATAATTGAAAGTAACATGTCATGTTTCAATTTTAGCTTTTTTACTAGTCACCATTTTTTATGTGCAGTTTACACCATGTTTAGGAATAAATTTTTCAATATTGTCAACCAAGGAAATCATTGTTGTTTTCTTTGATTGACAACATATGAAGGTTATTTCAAAAATACAACAACAACATCAACACCATTATGTAAGATAGATTGCAAGAGCGAAAAAATATTTTGTTCAAGATAGAAGAACACAGAACACTGAATATTTTTCTGTCTTGCAATATATGAAGGTTATTTCAAAAATACAACAACAACAACATCAACACCATTATGTGAGATAGATTGCAAGAGTGAAAAAATATTTTGTTCAAGATAGAAGAACACAGAACATTGAATATTTTTCTGTCTTGCAATCCATCCCAAAGAATGATGGGTACGAGTTTGAGGCGGTTACATTAGTTAGGATTAGGGTAAAATCTGTTTAAAGAGTGCTTTTATAGTAAAATATGATTATTCTATCCTTCAGTTATTATGAAAATCGAAGGGATAGATCACTTAGTTTATCCTTATAAATAAATAAAAACATAAACTGCAATAGATGGGATTCAAAGCATGTCCTAAGTTATTTTTTCTCTCGGTTATGTTAAAAACAGAAGGAATAAGTGGTTTTATTTTTAATTTTAAATAAAATATGATGCACGTCGACATTATAACTCAGTTTTTTGTCGGGTGAGGTGAATGCTTTATTATGAATTGTATTATTTGTACTAGTGTATTCGAGATGAAGACTTTTGAAAATTCTAGTAACACACACTCGATGTCAAACTGGATGTTATGACATCCACAATTACACAGCACAGACAATAATAGTAAACAACATAAAACAGTAAAGAACACACATAATTGTTTACCCAGTTTGGTTCAAACAACCTACTCTGGGGGCTACCAAGCCAGGGATGAAGTCCACTATTAGCAGTATCAATTTAGAGCTAAACTCCCAGTTTACAACTCCTCACTTAATCACTACCCAATGACCCTTCTACCTAGGTTCTACCTAGATATGGAATATCTCCATTCCACTCCCCCTCAATCACAGCAGTGATACACAAACACAATAAACAATTACAGATAGAAGACACTCTTCAAAAACACACCTTGATCTACTTAAAAGCTTCAATCAAGAGACACACACTCGTGCTTAAAAGCTTAGAGTGACACAACTAAAACACATACTAATTCCAACGCAATCATAAAAGATAATAGCGTGGATCACAAAAGACAGTTACAGAACAACCGTTCTTCACAATTACAATCTTTTGTTTGCGTTCCAAATTAGGATTGCAGGTCTTTTTATAAGCAGTCTTGGGCCTTGGGCTTTTTAGAAACACATTAGGGTTAACAAAGTTAACCTAATTCACACGCCAACTGTCTGTTACATAATGTACTGTCAATAGGATCTTCTAGACGAAATATGCAGCACTCAATAAAAAGTTTCCTAAAGTGATAAAAAGGATAAATCAGGAAACACACTTCATAATCAATAACAGCTCCTGCTGTCACATATGGATGTCATGACATTGATCATGACATTCCTTACAAAACCTGTATTAGCTCCACACATATATGCAACCTGCATTAACACAAACAACCAGGTATGTTTTACCAATAAAGCAGCCAACTTGCAAAGCACCTTCAATCTCCCCCTTTGGCAAATTTTTGGCTAAAACATCCTGTCACACCATACCAGAGAAACACTTGCAGCGGATAGTCAAAACAAACATAAGCCAATACAAACAATCAGCATACATAAGCAGTATGCACACAGTGCTTAGACAGATCAGCATACATAAGTAGTATGCACATAGTGCTCAGACAAAAACAGACAGTGCATAAGAGTAGCACAAGCACAAGCCATAAGAGTAGCACAAGCACAAACAGATCAACACAAAGATAAGCTATTAGAATTATTGATCACACACAACCACCAGTCTTGTTGTTCTGGGGTGACACACATAATACTTCTCCCCCTGTTTGGCCACAAATGTTGCCAAAGCCAAGATAAGAGTCTTCTCCTCGCTCAACGAGTTTAAATAAGTCCGAAAATAAAACAAACCAAAGTAAAACTAAAACAGACGGTATGAAATGCAACAGAGCAAATCAAATAAAACAAAAAAAATAAACACACTAGACTCTAGTTGCAATTATTGCTTAGAGTCAGAACCAGCTGAGGTATTTGAATAACTTTCTTTCTCAGAGTCATCAGCAGGACTAGCACTTTCTTCCTCTACTTCTTGATCATCTTTTTCTTCCACCTCTTCTGTATCTGCAAACTTCTCATTCTCATCCATTTCCATAGTTCGTATCATTTGCTCAAGAGACATTTTTCTAGCTTCCAATTCTTTGCAAGTCTCTTTTAAGATTACTATGACATCTTCTTTACTGATTGATGCTCCTGATTTGGAAGTTTCAGCTGATGTCATGACAATGTCTGGAACATGCTTTCCCTTAAATAGTTTGTAATGGAAAGCCAAGGGACATTCTCTTTTGCACACCATATCATGTTCGTTGAGAATGTTTGGATATTGGTCCAGAATTATACCACTCAAGAGAGATGGAAAGGCAATTGGACCCTTAATACTGAAGCTTCCAGCATGCTTTATGGTTTGGTCAACAATATATGCTCCATAATTAAACTTTGCCTTTGTTCCTACAACATACAGAAATCTACCAAGCACAGTTGAGATAGTGGACTTGTGATTTGTTGGAACCCAATTAGCTGCTCCTATTTTGTGAAGCATTGCATACTTGATGCTCAGCTTGCTTGCAGTGAGTTTCTCTTTCATGGGCCAGCTTTTTACCTGCTTGGCTGTGATCACTTGACACACTTGGTTATCTGTTACTTCCAGCTCGGTTTGAGCTTCATCTGTTCTTCTGAAGAATTGATTAATCACATAAGGAGAGAATGATACACACTTACCTCTTACAAACACCTTTCTGTAGTATACACTTTTGCTATTGCCACAATCTTCAGACAGGTTTACCACAAATTCTTTGACCAACTTCTCATAACATTTGGGAAGATTGCATACAATTTTTAGCAGTCCAGCTTCTTGAATCAGCTCTAAGACCTCCTTGTTTTCAAGAGCATTTGGAGCCAATTCCCTTTCAACAGCCAACCTCTTTTGGAGAACATATTTCCATCTGCTAACACTAGAGGCATAGTGGAAAGATACATTATCAATGGGGACTTCAGGGATGTTAGCAGCAAGTTTACTGGTTGTAGGCTTCTTCCTTGATGGAATGTCAGGGACATTTGCTTCAACATCAAATTCAGGTTCAACAATTTCCCGCTCTTTTCTTTTCTTTGGAATGACCTTGCTCCAAGATTTTGAGGGACCAACTCCTTTGCTTTTGGCAACAGCTTTGCTCTTGACAGGTCCAGCAGAAGTACTCTTCCTTCTGACAGTGTCTTTGATGGGATTGTTCACTTGAGTGCTCCTTTTTGGTGATCCTTGAACAACAACTTTGCCTTTTCTTCGTGTCATTAGCCTGTTGGCTACACTCGGGTTCAAGGAAGTAAGTAATTCGTCTTCAGAGTACTCATCTAAATCTGCCCCATTAGTGTCAGTTTCAGTGTTGGCCTTAGGGTGCACATTATTTTCAATGTCATTGACATCCTCGGTGACATTGATATTCTTAGTTACCCCTTGTTCATCCTTGTTGATTTCTAGGTCACTATCAACGGTGTGAACACCCTCAGCCTTACTTGTGTTATTGGGGGGATCAGCCATTATAGTTTGAAATGGAGTGGTTATTCCAGGTACTTGATGATTCTCCTTCAGAATACGATTAACAATCCTGGTAATTGCACTGTCGACATACTTGGATCCTTCTTTAGTAAGTTTCTCCATGGTAGCGGATGTTGAGGATTTGGTGCCCTTGTTGAGAATACCCTCCTTGGGTCGTTTTGCATGAGTCGTTTTAGGCTTTGTGGCCTTTACTTCGTCACTGCTAATCGTCCTTAGAGGGACAACCTTAAGAACCCTGTTAGGGTTATAAGACTCTTCTGGTGTTGCTGAGTCAGAAATGGGAGATTCATCATTCGATTGCTGAGACATTCTAAACTTTAAAGAACCAGAACTTGTTTCACACTTGTGAGAGCAATAGATGTAAATCAATCTCAGAAAGTAGCTAGTAGAACTACTAGGAAGGTTTGCCGTTTTTAGAATAT
The DNA here is from genome assembly GCF_029867415.1 of Vicia villosa. Classification (NCBI taxonomy): domain Eukaryota; kingdom Viridiplantae; phylum Streptophyta; class Magnoliopsida; order Fabales; family Fabaceae; genus Vicia; species Vicia villosa. The sequence goes on along the minus strand of NW_026705500.1, from coordinate 12,287 downwards.
TAGGGGATCGAGGGGGCTTTTTATGCACACTGAGTGAGGGAAATTTCAAAACATGGATTTTGACAAAGCCCAAATAATATTCCCTCACGTTAGTTAATTGCTATAATAAGTTTTGGTGGAAAATACCCAACATACCCTTTTCTGTCACATTGTCTTTAGATGTTGTTGCAACATTCTCTGTGACATTGCTTTCTGACAGTCCTTTGGGATTATTGCTCTCATTTGACTTTTCTAGTTTTCTTTTCCGATCTGTAATGTCCATCACAAGGCTTACTCTTTCTTCTAGCAGAAGTCTATTGATACTTCTGTATTCCCTTACTTTTGTACATAATTTCTCATTCATTAGACTGGTCTCAGAAAAACTAATAGACAGTTCACTTATAGTGAGATCACCAATATAAGAATCTTTATCTGATTCATCAGAATCATAAGATTCATCAAATTCATGATGGTACATTTTCAATTCTTCCTTGATCATGGAGTAGTCAGAGGGGTGGACAGGAGTGTCAGGCTTCCATAGATAGCAATTATCCTTAGATCTAACTCCCTTCATGACTTCCTCATTTGCTTCATTTGTGACGATACACTCATCTATGGTGAACTTAGCATGGAATCCTTCAAGGCAGCTATCAAGCTCATGATTCAAGAGGAGCTGACAAAACTAGCTGAAGAAGCAGATGATGAAGACGAGGACAAAGAAGAGGATACCGAGAAAGACGAAGGCCGGTGTACCGGCCAAGAGTCCTAAGTCTGACTGTTGATTAGACATTACAGCTTGGTGGTTAGGTATTTAGCAAGGCATACTGTAATTCTCATGTACACTTTAGGTTGTGTAGAACTAGCTGTATCTTATTCTTAATTCTTAACATCCTTTCAAATCTTAAGATATCAAACTTGTATTTGTCATAATTTAGTGCAGCCTTTTGTTTGGCTGCCAGCATGTAGTTTATTATGTACACCAACAGAGAGTCATTTAGCACGGACTCTCTCAAACATGTCTCTCGCATTTCTCACAGACTCCCGTACTATTTTGTCCCACTCTCATTCTCTCTCGTTTTCTCGACATGGAAGAAGGATAAAAGCATAAAAACACCCAACAATCAGAGATTTAAACCAACAAGAGCAAGAATCAAATCCTAATCCCTACAATGAACCCTAAAACCATATTTTAATGCTAGAGATGAAAGAACTAAGATTTGAACTTACCTATTGAGTGTGAGAAATAAACTCACTCAATGCCTCTGAATAGTGCAAGAAACCCTTCTGATTCTTCCTCTTGAGCTTCAACACAGTGAAAATGATAGAAAGATGACGACTGGAGCTTCTTCTCCGGAGAGAGCGTTTTCAGAAAAAATGAAGAAATTATACAAGTCTTTAACCGAGCTTGAACAATCGAACAGAATCAGAGACAATTGAAATACCTTAACGCGTTTTGTGATGGAACAGAAAAATCAAACAGAATCGGAGACAATCGAACAAAACAATCGAGCAGAACAATCGAACCAAAATCAAATGAATCAGATTTTGTGATGGAAATGTAGGAAGAAATCGAAGAGAATTGGAGATGAATTTTGGGATTAGGTTTAGGGGTAAAAACATTCTGAGACTCATTAACGCATTTTGTTAGTTTTAATCCGGCTACGCCAGCGCTTTTAAAAGTGCTTTATTAGGTACCCAATACCAGCGCTTTATTGCCCAAATGCGCTTTCGTAGCTCTCGCCTATAGCAGCGCTTTTAAAAGCGCTTTCATATTCTCCCCTATAGCAGCGCTTTTATAAAAGCGCTTTCTTAAGGTAGCCTTATACAAAGCTTTTCAAAAGCGCTTTCGTAGGATCCCCTATAGCAGCGCTTTTTCCACTTGTTTTTTAGTTTTGTTTTTAGCGAAACCTATAGCAGCGCTTTAGCCTTAAAGCGCTTTTGTAGATCTGCTGCTAAAAGACAAATTTGGCGTAGTGTGATCTTCATCATCTATCTTCACATCAATATTCTCAAGATCAAGAACCAGCTTGTTGAACATATCCAACTGCTCAGCCAACACTTTGTCTTCAATCATCTTAAATTAATACAAGGCTTGCTTCAGGTAGAGTCGATTTACCAGCGATGTGGTCACGTACAAACTTTCAAGTTTCACCCATAACCCTAATACCGTCGTCTCCTTTGATACCCATTGGTTAACCTTATCACCAAGGCTAAATAAAATTGTGTTGTGTGCTTTCTCGATCATGTTCGTCTTCTTTCTATCCGTTAACGCAACATCCATAGTCGCGGCACCCTTTAACACTTCCAAACAACCCTGTAGAACCAGTAGAGCTTTCATCTTCAAGCGCCAAAAACCAAAATCATTCACTCCGGTGAACTTTTCAATCTCATACTTTGTTGAAGGTATCTTCTCCATGCTCACCCACCAATTTGTTGGAATTTACTGCCAATATTAAAGTATAAAACAAGGAACGAATAAAGAACAAGGAAGAAAAAGAACACAAGAATTGGTTATAACTGCTATTCTTTTACTTTCTCTTTGAAAACAAGATTACAAGTTTACAAGAATAATAAATAACCCTCTCACCCAAAATTAGGATTTGCAGTATACAATGATGAGAGACTAGTATGTTATTTATAATAAAACCTAACATACTACTAATGGGCTTATTCCACAAGGTCCATTACACAAGCTAACTTAATAAACAAGCTAACTTAACAAATTAGGGTCTAAACACTTAAACCTAACTTAACATGCTAAGAACCCTAGCATCTTCGACACCACATGTGAACAACCTTCGACTTCATGCTTAATCCTGTCAAACCAAGAAGCTACCTTTCGACCGTACTAGAGTTTGATCCAATATCTCACAAAACCAAACCTCTATAAATCTTTGGGGCTTTTCTGTCATCCCTTAACTCTTTACATTTTGATTATTTATTTTTGTACTTATTCTATCAATTTGATTTTCTTATTTCTACTCCTTTAATGTAGTTGATTTTGAAAAAATAGTTTTAGGTAATAGGGACATAAAAAAAATATTTGTCCCTAATACATTAAAAAAACATTAGTTATATATTTGAATGAAAAAATAAATTGGCTACAAATTTTTGAAATCTTTTACTACTTACTTATTTTTTATTGTGTCAGTTATAAATAAATAAATACAAAACATAGAAAAATATTTGTTACTATTACCTAAAAAAGCATGGAATAATTATTATATTATTAATATAAAGATGTATTAAAAAAGATAACTAAAAATTAAAAAGTTCAACCACCCCCAAGTAAAAGATATATAGAGAACAAACATATAAATTAAACCATTAATAAAAATGATTCATCATCCTAAAAATAAACCAAGTGACCATAAAAAGTTCAAAAAATATAGAGGAGTTCAAAATCACACTAATGATATATTAAAATTAAAGTTCAATAATCTTAAACATCTCACAACTTAAAGAGAATTGCAATTTTGTGTATATAATCAAATAATCTGTTAAAATGAATAAGATAGTTTATGATTATAAAATTGATAAATTATATTATCTAATATTTTTAGGAGAGGTAATTTAGTGAATATGAGTTGGAAAAAATTATAAAATTTCACCAAAATGAGTGCAGTTACACATTGTTTTATTATTCAGAAAGATTGCAACACCATACATGAGGCATAATCAAATGATCATGATTAAACAAATGAAACACTTAGAATGGATATTCTCCAGGAAAGTTGCCAGCAGGATAATAATTGCAAGAAACAAATATTCTTCCATCATCACATTTCACTTTGCCACATCCAACACGTTTTGTATTTCTCCAAACCACTTGATTATAATGACCACATTCACCACCCTCACACATATATTATATAGGCGTTCTTAAGCCACCCATAACTTCACCGCATCTACACCGCTCAGGTTGCCAGCAATCACTACAACATTCTCGCCATACCCGTGAGCTTCTTTGTGTGAGGAGATCACCTTACAGTCCTTACATTTATTTGCATAATTTTGTGCAAAAGCAGCAATTTTGTTATCCCAAACAAGATTTGTGAGATTAATTCCTAGTTCTTATCTCGCCAAATTGTGGGTGTTCACGTAATTTGTTGGTGAGTCTTGAGCCTTTGTTATATGACTATTACCCATAATGAGTATTAAAACAAAGATACACATTAAAGAAAATGAGCCCATCTTAGTTATCAAAATAAATTTCTCAATGTTTGGTGAAAATTGTTGGAGTTATAGTGAAGCTTTTATAGAGAAATTTTCACACAAACTTTATTTAAAAAATAAGTAAAATAAGGTAAAGAATATATATTTTTTCATTTTTAAAATTCTTACTTAATTGGTTTTATGTATGTTAAGGAAATTTTGTAATATATATAATAATATATATTTTTTATATTATATGGGAAAATATCTTATTTGTCCTTAAGTTAAAATAATATATGACTCTTCATAAAAAAAAATTAAATGCTTCACCATGTATGAGTTATATTATTTGAAATACACGTCAATTTAGAGAAATTTTCTTTGAATGGTGTATATTCAAGGGACAACATATGCAAAGTTAAATTATAGAAGATTTTTATTTTTGACAAAAAATTCAATATCTATTCACAAGAACATGAATATTGAACTAAAAGACAAATATGCATGAATGTTTGGGTTAAATCAACATAAATATATTTCACTAAACAAATTACCACCTAGTAAATTATATATCTAGAAAAAATATATTTAAAATGTGGATATATATATATATATATATATATATATATATATATATATATATATATATATATATAAATATATATATATATATATATATACACACTAAAAACACATCTAACGACAAACGTGAAATGCATTTGATGTTGGTTATGGAAGCCATGTAAACAAGGGCTTCATAAAAGGTTACTCCTAATCACTTTGGTTATAAAAATGTCGGGTGGCTAAGATAACTGCATGTGGGTTTGATTCCCAACGTCAACATTTTTATTATTTTCATAACTGCATGGCGTGCTCAATGTTTACACTTTGTGTTATAATAACAGAGGTAATATATCAATATTCTTATCTCAATTTATTTTAGAAACGAGGGCGTATAGTTTTTTTCTATTGTCTGCACTTGAATTACATAAGCATATTACATCATACATAACCATATTTTGTAGATTCTTGAAATACAGACCTTGTACATTATTCCCTTTCCTCAATCTGAAACAGAAATATTCATTGATTAACACCAAATGCAAACCCAAAATGGCACACACTTTATAATTTTTCACCGAAACTAAAACAAATGATTAAGAAACAAAAGCAAAAACCCATTTACCTACTAGGTGAAGAATGATATATTTGTTCTTTTGGTGGAGTAACAAGACATACTACTGGTTGCGGCATATACATTATAGCAGCAGATCCTGTCAGCTCGACGCCTTGTTGTCTGAAACCCAGAGTCATCGTTCTTGAGGTTTGTAACCCTCTGGCGTAAAAGTGAAAGGCAGGCCCCAAGGTCGATTGGGTGGCATGGTGTACTGAGGAATACTTGTAGGTATTTGCATCGAAACGATTTACGGAATCATAGTCGCTTCTCTTGGAGAAGGCTGTTTCTGTGCAGCTGTAAAAGCTTCTACCATAATGTTAAGCCTTTCCAAGGACTCTTTAAGTGTAGCAACTTCTTCTCTAAGTTCTCCATTCTCTTGTTCTAAATCGTCCATTCTTTTCTTGCGGTTACACGGGTATTGTACGAACGAGACAACTTGAATTCTTTCTCTTTTACTTTTTCTTCAGAGTTGAAAATTTCTTTTTCTTCTGCCCATCCTTTAAATGGAGCAACAAGTTCAACTAATGAGACTCGATGTATGACAACGAATGAAATGCATGAAAAAATTAATACACGACATGAAATGCAGCAAAAGTTGAATTTTTTCATGAAAACTCAATAGCTTATTGATAACACCGACTCGCACTATGTTTTTGGCTCAAATATCACATGTTTTCAATAGTTTTTATTATTTTTTTTATTGTATTATGCTTCTTTTTGCTTTGTTTTTAAGTTTTAGGTCCATTTGAAGCTATGCTGGAAGAAACGTGCGAAAAAGCCCAAGAAACAGAGATTTTCAGTCGTTTTGCACACATGGCGTCCGGCTCACTGCCCGCTGAAAAGAGCACGGTGACGTGTCCAGATTTTAGGATTATTCTAGAGATGAAAGAACTCAGATTTGAACTTACCTATTGAGGGTGAGAAATAAACTTACTCAATGCCTTTGAATAGTGCAAGAAACCCTTCTGATTCTTCCTCTTGAGCTTCAACACAGTGAAATGATAGAAAGATGGCGACTGGAGCTTCTTCGTCGGAGAGAGCGTTTGTAGAAAAAATGAAGAAATTCTATAAGTCTTTAACCGAGCTTGAACTATCGAACAGAATAAGAGACAATCGAAATACCTTAACACGTTTTGTGATGGAACAGAACAATCCAACAGAATCGGAGACAATCGAACAAAACAATCGAGCAGAACAATCGAACCAAAATCAAATGAATCAGATTTTGTGATGGAAGTGCGGGAAGAAATCGAAGAGAATTGGAGATGAATTTGGGGATTAGGTTTAGGGGTAAAAACATTCTGAGACTCATTAACGCGTTTTGTTAGTTATGTTTTAAAATTAAATTTTAATTTTAATCAGGCTACGCCAGCGCTTTTAAAAGTGATTTCTTAGGTACCCTATACCAGCGCTTTATTGCCCAAATGCGCTTTCGTAGCTCTCGCCTATAGCAGCGCTTTTAAAAGCGCTTTCATATTCTCCCCTATAGCAGTGCTTTTATAAATGCTCTTTCTTAAGGTAGCCTTATCCAAAGCTTTTCAAAAGCGCTTTCGTAGGATCCCCTATAGCAGCGCTTTCTCCCCTTGTTTTTTAGTTTTGTTTTTAGCGAAACCTATAGCAGCGCTTTAGCCTAAAAGCGCTTTTGTAGATGTGCTGCTAAAAGACAAATTTGGCGTACTATGATATTCATCATCTATCTTCACATCAATATTCTCAAGATCAAGAACCAGCTTGTTGAACATATCCAACTGCTCAGCCAACACTCTGTCTTCAATCATCTTAAATTAATACAAGGCTTGCTTCAGGTAGAGTCAATTTACCAGCGATGTGGTCACGTACAAACTTTCAAGTTTCACCCATAACCCTAATACCGTCGTCTCCTTTGATACCCATTGGTTAAACTTATCACCAAGGCTCAACAAAATTGTGTTGTGTGCTTTCTCGATCATGTTCGTCTTCTTTCTATCCGTTAACGCAGCATCCATAGTCGCGGCACCCTTTAACACTTCCAAACAACCCTGTAGAACCAGTAGAGCTTTCATCTTCAAGTGCCAAAAACCGAAATCGTTCACTCCAGTGAACTTTTCAATCTCATACATTGTTGAAGGTATCTTCTCCATGCTCACCCACCAATTTGTTGTGAATTTACTGCCAATATTAAAGTATATAACAAGGAACGAATAAAGAACAAGGAAGAAAAAGAACACAAGAATTGGTTATAACTGCTATTCTTTTACTTTCTCTTAGAAAACATGATTACAAGTTTACAAGAATAATAAATAACCCTCTCACCCAAAATTAGGATTTGTAGTATACAATGATGAGAGACTAGTATGTTATTTATAATAAAACATAACATACTAACTAATGGGCTTACTCCACAAGGTCCATTACACAAGCTAACTTAATAAACAAGCTAACTTAACAAATTAGGGTCTAAACACTTAAACCTAACTTAACATGCTAAGAACCCTAGCATCTTCGACACCAACATGTGAACAACCTTCGACTTCATGCTTAATCCTGTCAAACCAAGAAGCTACCCTTCGACCGTACTACAGTTTGATCCAATATCTCACAAAACCAAACCTCTATAAATCTTTGGGGCTTTTCTGTCATCCCTTAACTCTTTACATTTATATTATTTATTTTTGTACTTATTCTATCAATTTGATTTTTTTATTTCTACTCCTTTAATGTAGTTGATTTTGAAAAAATAGTTTTAGGTAATAGGGACATAAAAAAAATACTTGTCCCTAATACATTAAAAAAACATTAGTTATATATTTGAATGAAAAAATAAATTGGCTACAAATTTTTGAAATCTTTTACTACTTACTTACTTTTTATTGTGTCAGTTATAAATAAATAAATACAAAACATAGAAAAATATTTGTTACTATTACCTAAAAAAGCATGGAATAATTATTATATTATTAATATAAAGATGTATTAAAAAAGATAACTAAAAATAAAAAAGTTCAACCACCCCCAAGTAAAAGATATATAGAGAACAAACATATAAATTAAACCATTAATAAAAATGATTCATCCTCCTAAGAATAAACCAAGTGACCATAAAAAGTTCAAAAAATATAGAGGAGTTCAAAATGACACTAATGATATATTAAAATTAAAGTTCAATAATCTTAAACATCTCACAACTTAAAGAGAACTACAATTTGGTGTATATAATCAAATAATCTGTTAAAATGAATAAGATAGTTTATGATTATAAAATTGATAAATTATATTATCTAACATTTTTTAGGAGAGGTAATTTAGTGAATATGAGTTGGAAAAAATTATAAAATTTCACCAAAATGAGTGCAGTTACACATTGTTTTATTATTCAGAAAGATTGAAACACCATACATGAGGCATGATCAAATGATCATGATTAAACAAATGAAACACTTAGAATGGATATTCTCTAGGAATGTTGCCAGCAGGATAATAATTGCAAGAAACAAATATTCTTCCATCATCACATTTCACTTTGCCACATCCAACACGTTTTGTATTTCTCCAAACCACTTGTTTATAATGACCACATTCACCACCCTCACACATATCTACATACCAATTATATAGGGGTTTTTCAGCCACCCATAACTTCACCGCATCTACACCGCTCAGGTTGCCAGCAATCACTACAACATTCTCGCCATACCTGTGAGCTTCTTTGAGTGAGGGGATCACCTTACAGTCCTTACATTTATTTGCATAATTTTGTGCATAAGCAGCAATTTTGTTATCCCAAACAAGATTTGTGAGATTAATTCCTAGTTCTTATCTCGCCAAATTGTGGGTGTTCACGTAATTTGTTGGTGAGTCTTGAGCCTTTGTTATATGACTATTACCCATAATGAGTATTAAAACAAAGATACACATTAAAGAAAATGAGCCCATCTTAGTTATCAAAATAAATTTCTCAATGTTTGGTGAAAATTGTTGGAGTTATAGTGAAGCTTTTATAGAGAAATTTTCACACAAACTTTATTTAAAAAATAAGTAAAATAAGGTAATGAATATATTTTTTTTCATTTTTAAAATTCTTACTTAATTGGTTTTATGTATGTTAAGGAAATTTTGTAATATATATAGTAATATATATTTTTTATATTATATGGGAAAATATCTTATTTGTCCTTAAGTTAAAATAATATATGACTCTTCATAAAAAAAATTAAATGCTTCACCATGTATGAGTTATATTATTTGAAATACATGTCAATTTAGAGAAATTTTCTTTGAATGGTGTATATTCAAGGGACAACATATGCAAATTTAAATTATAGAAGATTTTTATTATTGACAAAAAATTCAATATCTATTCACAAGAACATGAATATTGAACTAAAAGACAAATATGCATGAATGTTTGGGTTAAATCAACATAAATATATTTCACTAAACAAATTACCACCTAGTAAATTATATATCTAGAGAAAATATATTTAAAATGTGGATATATATATATACACTAAAAACACATCTAATGACAAACGTGAAATGCATTTGATGTTGGTTATGGAAGCCATGTAAACAAGGGCTTCATAAAAGGTTACTCCTAATCACATTGGTTATAAAAATGTCGGGTGGCTAAGATAACTGCATATGGGTTTGATTCCCAACGTCAACATTTTTATTATTTTCATAACTGCATGGCGTGCTCAATGTTTACACTTATTGTTATAAAAACCGAGGTAATATATCAATATTCTTACCTCAATTTATTTTAGAAACGAGGGGGTATATGTCATACCCTAATTTTTGACCCCCCTGAGATGACATATCTTCAGGATTTTTCATCAGGTCAAGACAAGTACCCAGAGCAGTCATTTCTCCATCTGGTACCTAATCGAGGATGCTCAAAGACAAGAAAGCTCAGGCAAAGGATCAATCAATACAAGGATTAGTCCCTAATACAATCATGAGGCTCAAAGACTTCACTTTTCTCATCTATGATTGATTAGACATCCATTCATATGAGTACAGGTTCACTCAGGTTGCCAGACTAGGGTTCTGAGCCTATCAAGGACTGAAATCAGGGATCACATTTGGGAAACCCTAAAAAACCTCAGAGGGTCATTCAAAGACATCAATCATCTTCAAATAACTCATATTACAAGGTCTACTGGACATCACACTTCAATTCAAAGTCTACAGTCATTACTTTCACATGGTCGACAAATTAGGGTTTTGACCTAATTCACCAAGATAGTTGACTTCTGACCAGGGCATGAATCCAAAACTCAAGACATGATTCAAGGATCTCTACTACCTCCATATAATCCATTTATATCATCCATTTGTGGAGAAGATCTTATTTCTACACAAAAGCCCAAAAATTCACTTTGTCAGGAAAAAGTCAACTGTGAAGGATCATCATTGACTTTTAAGGTTTTTGGTCAAAAAATGACTTTCAAAGATCAATATCATCAATATATGGATGTCAAAGTCATTTGGCCAAAGAAATTCAAAGAAATTCATCAAGGAGCGAAAAGTCGGGAATTAGGGTTTTTGAAGGCATGGTGAGATCTCAAAATTTCACCTACACAACTCAAAAAACTTCCAACATGAAAGTTGTAGATCTTGCAAAATAAAACAACATCTTACAAAGGAACTTTTTTCAAAAGATCAACCATTTATGAAGTTTTGGAAATTTTGAAGTTTAGGTCATAAACACTTAGAAATTTTTCTAAGTGTTTTAACCTAGTTTTCATCCAACTTTAGGCTCATTTTTCACAAATTTCCTAAACAATTCTGAAGAAGACATAAACTAATGATTTGAAGTAGATGTTTAGGGCTTTCTAAATTGTGTTCAACCTTCTCCAAATTCAATTTGAGCTAGGAGTTATGCTTGTTCAAAGTTGGCCTCATGAAGTAAAATTATAGGTCATGGGCACTTTTGGACTTTGCAAATTTTGTGCAAATAACCTCTCTTATGGATGCTACACGACCCATAACACATCTGAAACCATGCCATGCATTCATTTTCACCATGCCATAAGGATTGAAGAAGATTCTAAAAACAAGAACATGTGATTATGTAATGATTACATTTGTGAATTTATGGCAAATTGATGAATCACCCAAGGAATCTTCTCACCAACCAATTAGAGCTCATTTCTGGCTCAGAATTGTCCCCTAAGATCAAGCAAAATCGAGGGCTAGGGGATCGATCAAATGGAATCAAAATTCTCATCATTACATAAGAGATATTTGCAAAATTCCTTCATGGCTAAGAAAGCAAATCAACTTCACTAAGGAAGCTCACTCCTCTGCAGCTATACTGATCCATTTGCCTATAAATACAGATGCATTCCTCATTCAAAAACACACCAAAGCAACCATATTACTTGCTTTCTCCTTCTCTCCTCTTGTTCATTGTTTTTCAAAGTTCTTTGGCAAGAAGAATCGATTTCTTCAAACCAAAGCTTATCTTTGGGAAGTGAGCATTCCAACATCTCAAGGGAGGTCATTTGAGGTGATCCAAGCACCTGGATCACTTCTGTAGGTGGAGGAACACCATTGTTGCTCTCACTTTGGAGCACTTGCAGTTGGAGGTCCATGGAGTGATTCAGAAGGTTTCAAGGCAAGCCAATCATCCAGACACACTCCTCAGGTCATAGTGAAGCTAACCAGATGGCTGCAGCTCATCTGTAACTCAGGATTCAACAACCTCCATGTCCACTTGAAGCTCAAATCGAGGGAGGTCCATAGAACAATTCAGAAGGATTCAGGCTACAATAAGCATCCAGTTAGCATCATTGAGTCTCAGGGAAGCTATTGAGATCATTCATTCAAACCCAGGTGCTCTCAATCATCCTCACGATCTCCATTTTCAGAGGTAAGTTTCTGAACTTCACCTCTCTAATTTAAGTACCTTTTGTGAAATAGCTCGATTCTATCTTGTTCAGCATCATCAGAGGATTGAAAACCCTCTATCATCATCCATTTATCTTTCAGT